>NC_088866.1:54300832-54395302 GCF_032884065.1 Artemia franciscana | reverse complement strand
CAAATGACGTCGTTTGGAGCCCAAATCGAAAATCCAGATCAATTTATGTCTACTTTCAAAGTAAAAGGGCAAATTTATCATAAAGCAGGGTCCCTTCTACCATTCTCAGGCGAGAATCATAAATTTTTACAATTGTACTTCATCAGTGATAGAAATTCTGAATTGAATGCACGTTGCGAAATTTCTCCCAACGTTGAAAGGACAATCGTTTCCCAATTGCAACATCTTTTCCACGAAAATAATAATTTAGTGCGTCTGTTCAAAACAGCCATCGATTTGATGCCTACTGATACGCATATAATTGTTATTTCCGCTGACAAAACGCCTCCTGGCCAACATGTGCGTAGATACAATGCTCCGACTATCGACGAAGTGGCAATCGTTATGGTCGGTGATCAGTTTTTACCTCGAGATATTATTCTTCATAAGCGAAACGCTCAGTTGTTAAGAATTGCTGAAACTCATCGATGCTACGATGCCCTACAATATCCTATCATTTTTTGGGATGGAGCCGACGGCTATCACTTTAATATTAAATTGATGAATCCAGCCACTAACAAAGAAATGAATAAGAAATGCAGTGCAATGCATTATTATTCCTATAGACTAATGATTCAGCAGGATGAAGAAAATTATATTTTAAAATGCCGTGAATTGTTTCACCAATTCGTCGTGGATATGTATGCTAAAATTGAATCAGAACGTTTGCTATATATCCGCCTGAATCAGACCAAGCTCCGCTCTGAACAATACATTCATTTGCGAGATGCAGTTATAAATGACGGTAATACCACAAACGTTGGAAGATTAACAATTTTACCTTCGTCATATGCTGGCAGTCCCCGTCATATGCATGAACATGCTCAAGATGCTATTGCGTATGTTCGTCTCTATGGTCGTCCAGATTTATTTATTACATGTACATGTAATCAATCTTGGGACGAGATACTGCAGCTTTTACTTCAAGGACAATCGGCGGTTCATAGGCATGACATTACGGCACGTGTCTTCCGGCAAAAGTTGAAATCACTGATAAACTACCTTGTAAAACATGAAGTGTTTGGGTCAGTGCGATGCTGGATGTACTCGGTGGAATGGCAAAAACGAGGTTTGCCACACGCACATATACTAATCTGGCTACATAAAAAAATTACTTCGAACGAAATTGATGATGTGATTTCCGCTGAAATACCTGATAAAAATGTCGATAAGGGGTTACATGATATTATTGTAAAAAATATGATACATGGACCTTGCGGTGCACTGAAAGAAAATTCACCATGCATGGCCAAAGGAAGGTGCACAAAGCAATATCCTCGACTTTTAGTACCCAAAACAATTACTGGCAATGATGGTTACCCACAATATAGAAGAAGATCTACTGAAGATGGCGGTAAAACAGCAATAATAAAGAAGCGTAACGGTACCACCATCGAAGTAGATAACCAGTGGGTTGTTCCATATTCCCCATTATTATCAAAAACATTTAATGCACACATAAACGTTGAATACTGTAACTCCGTAAAGGCAATCAAATACATATGTAAATACGTCAACAAAGGCAGTGACATGGCAGTTTTTGGCTTGCAGCCCGAAATCAAAGATTTCGATGAAATCGTACAATATCAGGCTGGAAGATACATAAGCAGTAATGAAGCTGTTTGGCGAATTCTTTCATTTCCGATACATGAACGTAGTCCAGCTGTTGTTCACTTAGCGGTACATTTACAGAAGGGTCAACGTGTTTATTTCACGGAAACCAACGTGCAACAAAGAGTCCTGAATCCACCGGATACAACATTAACTGCTTTTTTTTCGCTTTGCAAAAATGATTCTTTTGCAAAAAAACTGTTGTATACTGAAGTGCCTTCGTATTACACGTGGAATACTAAAAATAAAGTATTTGAACGTCGAAAACAGGGTAAGTCAGTCGACGGCCAACCTACCATCTTCAAAGATACCACGATAGGAAGACTCTACACCGTTCACCCCAATCAACATGAATGCTTCTTTCTACGCCTGCTTTTGGTGAATGTACCCGGTCCGACATCCTTTGAGTATTTGAGGACTATAAATGGTACTATACATGACACTTACCGTAGTGCATGCCAAGCTCTGAATTTATTGGAGAATGACCAACACTGGGATAACTGCATCAATGACGCGTGCGAAACGTCAACCCCAAGTCAAATTCGTGCATTGTTTGGCATCATTTTAACAACTTGCTCTCCATCAGCTCCTACAGAGTTATGGGAAAAATATAAGTCAAAAATGTCCGAAGATATACGCCATCGAAAACAGTTAGAGACGTCAGATATGACTTTTGATTTTACATCAGAAATTTATAACTACACTTTAGTTGTTATAGAAGATTTGTGCGTACGTATGGCAAACAAACCTCTTCAGGATTTGGGGATGCCTTCACCTAACCGTATCGCTGCTGTTTCGACATGTGTAGAATTGGATCGTGAACAAAGTTACAGTACGAGTGATCTATTGTCGTATGTACAAAATAACATTTCCAAGTTAACGTCGGAACAAAAAGACATTTATGATACGATAATGCATTGTGTCGATAACAACGTTGGAGAAATTTTCTTTTTGGATGCGCCAGGAGGTACTGGTAAAACGTTTGTGATAAAACTGATTCTTGCATCAATTCGATCAAAAAATGATATAGGGTGCAGCAATGCAAACTTATTATTTGGGATGAGTGCACAATGGCACACAAAAAATCGCTCGAGGCTCTGGATCAATGCTTGAAAGATTTGCGAGGGAAGTCGAAACCCTTTGGCAGCACATTAATATTGCTTGCGGGAGATTTCAGGCAAACATTACCTATAATACCTAGATCAACTCCTGCAGACGAAATGAATGCTTGCCTGAAAAATTCTAATTTATGGGCACATGTAAAAACATTAAAATTAACTACAAATATGCGTGTCCGATTGCAAAACGATGACTCTGGTCAAACATTTTCAGATCAATTGCTGGCAATGGGAAACGGAAAGCTCCCAGTAGACTCAATTTCAGGACGTATACAACTACCTGCTGATTTCTGTAATTTAGTGACGTCCAAAAATGAATTGATTGAAAAAGTATTTCCGAATATTCTAAAAAATTATAAAAATAATAAATGGCTAAGTGAAAGAGCGATTCTCGCACCCAAAAATATAGACGTCCACGAAATCAACAATATTGTTTTGACCAAGATTCGAGACCAGGCAGTCCTTTACAAGTCAGTTGACACTGTTTTGGAACCAAATGAAGTGGTTAATTATCCACCTGAATTTTTAAATTCCGTGGATCTTTCAGGGTTTCCACCACACGTGCTACAACTAAAAATAGGCGTACCAATAATACTTTTAAGAAATATAAACCCACCAAAGCTTTGCAATGGCACTCGACTTGCCGTAAAAAAAACAATGGAAAACCTAATAGAGGCCACAATCTTGACAGGGCCTTTTGAGGGTGAGGCTGTTCTTATTCCTCGCATTCCCATGATTCCAACGGATCTGCCTTTTCAATTTAAAAGATTGCAATTCCCAATTCGATTAGCATTTGTAATCACCATTAACAAAACTCAAGGTCAATCATTAGAAAAATGTGGTATAGATCTTAATACTGATTGTTTTTCCCATGGACAATTGTACGTTGCATGTTCGAGGGTCGGTAAACCTGACAATCTATTTATATGCAGCGACAATTGGACAGCGAAGAATGTTGTATATTCGCAAGTTTTACGCAGTTAATTTGTATTTTGGAACCAAATGAAGCGGTTAATTATCCATCTGAATTTTTAAATTCCATAGATCCTTCAGGGTTTCCACCACACGTGCTACAACTAAAAATAGGCGTACCAATAATACTTTTAAGAAATATCAACCCACCAAAGCTTTGCAATGGCACGCGACTTGCCGTAAAAAAAACAATGGAAAACCTAATAGAGGCCACAATCTTGACAGGGCCTTATGAGGGTGAGGCTGTTCTTATTCCTCGCATTCCCATGATTCCAACGGATCTGCCTTTTCAATTTAAAAGATTGCAATTCCCAATTCGATTAGCATTTGCAACCACCATCAACAAAGCTCAAGGGCAATCACTAGAAAAATGCGGTATAGATCTTAATACAGATTGCTTTACCAATGTACAATTGTATGTTGCATCTTTGAGGGTCGGTAAACCTGACAATCTATTTATACGCACAGACAATGGGACAGCGAAGACTGTTGTATAATCACAAGTTTTACGTAGTTAATTTGTATTGTATCTATCTATCTATCTATCTATATAAAAACGAGTTGTGTGTATGCATGTTTGTTTGTTTGTAAAATGAGCGTTTGCATATGACGTCATTATTAGTACATACGGCTTTGTATATGGACAGACAATGGGAAAGCCAAGAATGTTGTATATTCGCAATTTTTACGTAGTTTGAAACACATATATAAATCTATCTATATTCACAGGTGGGACACAGGGACACAACTACAATGGCGCGTAACTAATATGGCGCGTAACGACTTACGCACGCGGGGGGGGCGCGAAGCGCCCCACCAACTAGGTGTTGGGGTGGCGCGAAGCGCCACCCCAACAGCTAGTGTAAAATATTTTACTTGTTTTTAAAATGATATGAATTAAGGTAATGATTATTCTGATATATTTGGGGAATGGGACCACATTTCAAAAATATATTTCGAGTCTAGACATCAAAATAGTTGTTATAGATATCTGTAGATATAGTTGTTTGGAGAAGGGGAGGGGGGTAATAAAATATTGTATTGGGAAACTAGAATAACAGTGACAGTAAATTTGGTGAAGTATTGGACTTTTTCTGTGGTATCGGGATACAGGCCCTGAATCTCCCCTGTCTGCATACCTGACGCATTTTGTTGTAATTTCTATACTATGCTATGCATCAGCAATATCTCAAACCAGAAAAATGAGTAATTGTTCCTCATTAGCATATGCAAAACGACCTCTAATTCAAAACAATTAGCTGAAAACAATAGCTGAATTAGCAATAAGATCACAGTCCGAAATTAAAGATATCGACGAAATCGTACAATATCAGGCTGGAAGATACATGAGCAGTAATGAAGCTGTTTGGCGAATTCTTTCATTTCCGATACATGAACGTAGTCCAGCTGTTGTTCACTTAGCGGAACATTTACAGAATGGTCAACGTGTTTATTTTTCGGAATCCAACGTGCAACAAAGAGCCCTGAATCCACCGTATACAAAGTTAACTGCTTTCTTTTCGCTATGCAAAAATGATTCTTTTGCAAAAAAACTGCTGTATACTGAATTGCCTTCGTATTACACGTAATACTAAAAATAAAGTATTTGAACGTCGAAAACAGGAAAAGTCAGTCGACGGCCAACCTACCATCTTCAAAGATACCACGATAGGAAGACTCTACACCGCTCATCCCAATGAACATGAATGCTTCTTTCTACGCCTGCATTTGGTGAATGTACCTGGTCCGACGTCCTTTGAATATTTGAGAACTGTAAACGGTACTATACATAACACTTACCGTAGTGCAGGCCAAGCTCTGAATTTATTGGAGAATGACCAGCACTGGGATAACTGCATCAATGACGAGTGCGAAACGTCAACTCCAAGTCAAATTCGTGCATTGTTTGGAATTATACTAACAACTTGCTCTCCTGCAGCTCCTACAGATTTATGGGAAAAATATAAATCGAAAATGTCGGAAGATATACTCCATCGAAAACGGTTAGAGACGTCAGATATGACTTTTGATTTTACATCAGAAATTTATAACTACACTTTAGTTATTATAAAAGATTTGTGAGTATATATGGCAAACAAACCTCTTCAGGATTTGGGTATGCCTTCACCTAGTCGTACCGCTGCTGTTTCGACATGTGTAGAATTGGATTGTGAACAAAGTTACAGTACGAGTGATCTATTGTGGTATGTACAAAATAACATTTCCAAGTTAACGTCAGAACAAAAAGACATTTATGATACGATAATGCATTGTGTCGATAACAACGTTGGAGAAATTTTCTTTTTAGATGCGCCAGGAGGTACTGCTAAAACGTTTGTGATAAAACTGATTCTGGCATCAATTCGATCAAAAAATGATATAGCGTTGGCAATTGCGTCGTCCGGAATAGCCGCAACGTTGCTGTCTGGTGGAAGAACTGCTCATTCCGCTTTGAAATTGCCTCTGAATTTGCATTCTACAGTAACTCCCACGTGCAATATTTCCAAATCATCTGGGATGGGTAAAGTATTGCAGCAATGCAAACTTATTATTTGGGACGAGTGCACAATGGCACACAAAAAATCGCTCGAGGCTCTGGATCAATGTTTGAAAGATTTGCGAGGGAATTCGAAACCCTTTGGCAGCACATTAATATTGCTTGCGCGATATTTCACGCAAACATTACCTATAATACCTTGATCAACCCCTGCAGACGAAATGAATGCTTGCCTGAATAATTCTAATTTATGGGCACACGTAAAGACATTAAAATTAACTACAAATATGCGTGTCCGATTGCAAAACGATGACTCTGGTCAAACATTTTCAGATCAATTGCTGACAATTGGAAACGAAAAGCTCCCAGTAGACTCAATTTCAGGACGTATACAACTACCTGCTGAATTCTGAAATTTAGCGACGTCCAAAAATGAATTAATTGAAAAAGTATTTCCGAATATTCTAAACAATTATAAAAATAATAAATGGCTAAGTGAAAGAGCGATTCTTGCGCCCAAAAACATAGATGTCCACAAAATCAACAATATTGTTTTGACGAAAATTCGAGACCAGGCAGTCCTTTACATGTCAGTCGACAAAGTTTTGGAACCAAATGAGGCGGTTAATTATCCATCTGAATTTTTAAATTCTGTGGATCTTTCAGGGTTTCCACCACACGTGCTTCAACTAAAAATATGCGTACCAATAATATTGTTACGTAACATAAACCCACCAAAGCTATGCAATGGCACGCAACTTGCCGTAAAAAAAACAATGGAAAACGTAATAGAGGTCACAATCTTGACAGGGCCTTTTGAGGGTGAGGCTGTTCTAATTCCTCGCATTCCCAAGATTCCAACGGATCTGCCTTTTCAATTTAAAAGATTGCAATTCCCAATTCGATTAGCATTTGCAATCACCATCAACAAAGCTCAAGGTCAATCATTAGAAAAATGTGGTATAGATCTTAATACTGATTGTTTTTCCCATGGACAATTGTACGTTGCAAGTTCGAGGGTCGGTAAAACTGACAATCTATTTATATACGCAGCGACAATTGGACAGCGAAGAATGTTGTATATTCGCAATTCGCAAGTTGTATATAAAAAATATTGTTACGTAACATAAACCCACCAAAGCTTTGCAATGGCACGCAACTTGCCGTAAAAAAAAACAATGGAAAACGTAATAGAGGTCACAATCTTGACAGGGCCTTTTGAGGGTGAGGCTGTTCTAATTCCTCGCATTCCCATGATTCCAACGGATCTGCCTTTTCAATTTAAAAGATTGCAATTCCCAATTCGATTAGCATTTGCAATCACCATCAACAAAGCTCAAGGTCAATCATTAGAAAAATGTGGTATAGATCTTAATACTGATTGTTTTTCCCATGAAAAATTGTACGTTGCAAGTTCGAGGGTCGGTAAAACTGACAATCTATTTATACGCAGCGACAATTGGACAGCGAAGAATGTTGTATATTCGCAATTCGCAAGATGTATATAAAAACGAGTTGTGTGTATGCATGTTTGTTTGTTTGTAAAAAGAGCGTTTGTATATGACGTCATTAAAAGTACATAAGGCTTTGTATATGCACAAACAATGGGAAAGCCAAGAATGTTGTATATTCGCAAGATTTACGTAGTTCAAAACACATACACAAATCTATCTATATTCATAGGTGGTACACAGGGACACAACTACAATGGCGTGTAACTAATATGGCGCGTAACGCCTTACGCGCGGGGGGGGGCTTGGGGAGCGCGAAGCGCCCCCACCAACTAGGTGTTGGGGTGGCGCGAAGCGCCACCCCAACAGTTAGTTAACTATAAATATGATTATTCGCTTGCAAAACGTTCACTATGGTGGAACATTTTCAGATCAATCGCGGACAATTGGAAACGGAGTGTTCCCAGTTGACTAAATTTCAGGACGTATGTAACTGCCTCCTGAATTCTGTAATTTAGTGACGTCAAAAAATAATTTGTTGAATAGGTATTTTCGAATATTGTAACCAACTATAAAAATCATACATGGGTAAGTGAACGAGCGATTCTGGCATCCAAGAACAAAGACATCCAAGATGTCAACAATATTATTCTGACCAAGATTCAAGACTAGGCAGTCATTTACGAGTCAGTCGACACAGTTCTGCAATCAAATGAAGCGGCTAACTGTCCATCAGATTTTTAAATTCTCTGGATCTCCCAGGGTTTCCACCACACGTTCTACAGCTAAAAATAGGCCTACCAATGCATACTGAAATGGGATTTTCTTCAAATATGTTTTATTTTTTTTTCCACAGGTTTAAGCTTAGATAGGAGTTGTCAGTTATTCGACTTCTTTTTTGGGGCTTTTTAGCTAGGCATGTAGCAGCAGAACAAACATCACTTTGGAGCGTTCTTCTACTTTTAATCGAGACAACCTGGGCTTGTTCAATCGGTTTAATCAATTGGCTGTTCCTTCCAAATAATGGTTACGTTACCGTAGCGCAGTGGCTATTATACACCCTTTCGAATTTGAAGGATAGGAGTTCAAGCCACTCTGCGGTAACGGAATGTTGTAATCTATATATATAAAAATAAGTTGTCTGTGGATGGATGGATGGATGGATGGATGGATGGATGGATCAGGTGACGTCACCTGAAAAAACTGGATCAGGTGACGTCAAAACTGAAAAAACTAAAAAAAGGCAAAAACTACAAAAAAAACTAAAAACTAATAAAAAAAATAAAAAAGCTAAAAAACTAAAAAAACTATAAAGGTAAAAACCAATAAAAAACTAAAAAAAAACTGAAAAAACTAAAAAAAGGCAAAAACTACAAAAAAAAAACTAAAAACTAATAAAAAAAGTAAAAAAGCTAAAAAACTAAAAAAACTAAAAAAACTAAAAAAGGTAAAAAACTAAAAAAAAAAAAAATAAAAAAAAACTAAAAAAAAGGAAAAAACTGAAAAATAAGCTAAAATAAAGGTAAAAACCAATAAAAAACTAAAAAAAAAAGGAAAAAACTAATAAATGACGACACTCAAAGAGAAAGCGACCAGGACAAAAGGAATGTTCGATTAGCAATCAACAAAGCACCGGGACACAGGGAGTATAAATGACGACCAGGACATAAGTAAAAAAAAAAAAACTATCTATATATATAAAAATAAGTTGTCTGTGGATCCGACTAAAAAGAAAAAAAAACTAAAAACTAATAAAAAAACTAAAAAATCTAAAAATCTAAATAAGCTAAAAAAGAAAAAAAAAGGAAAAAAATAAAGGAGAAAAACAAAACTAAAAAACGAATGTATATACAGACCGGGACACCGGGATACAAATGACGACCGGGACCCGGGACACAGGGAATATAAATGACGACCGGGACACAGGGACACAACTACAACGGGGACACCGGGGGAAACAGGGGGATGTAAATGACGACCGGGACACCGGGACAGGGAATGGTCGATTAGCAATCACCATCAACAAAGCTCAAGGGCAATCATTAGAATCATGAGGTATAGATCTGAATACAGATTGTTTTCCCATGGACCATTATATGTTGCATGTTCAAGAGTCGGTAAACCTGACAATCTATTTATATGCAAAGACAATGGGACAGCAAAGAATGTTGTATATTCGCAAGTTTTACGTAGTTAAAACCATATATATATATCTATCTATATTCACAGGTGGGACATAGGGACACAACTACAATGGCGCGTAACTATTATGGCGCGTAACGACTTACGCGCGCGGGGGGGCTTGGGGGGGGGCGCGAAGCGCCCCCACCAACTAGGTGTTGGGGTGGCGCGAAGCGCCACCCCAACAGCTAGTATATATATATATATATATATATATATATATATATATATATATCTATATATATAAAAATAAGTTGTCTGTCTGTGGATGGATGGATGGATGTGTGGATGGATGTGTCAGGTGACGTCACCTGAAAAAACTGGATTAGGTGACGTCAAAACTGAAAAAACTAAAAAAAGGCAAAAACTACAAAAAAAACTAAAAACTAATAAAAAAAATAAAAAAGCTAAAAAACTAAAAAAACTATAAAGGTAAAAACCAATAAAAAACTAAAAAAAAACTGAAAAAACTAAAAAAAGGCAAAAACTACAAAAAAAAACTAAAAACTAATAAAAAAAGTAAAAAAGCTAAAAAACTAAAAAAACTAAAAAAACTAAAAAAAGGTAAAAAACTAAAAAAAATAAAAAATAAAAAAAAACTAAAAAAAAGGAAAAAACTGAAAAATAAGCTAAAATAAAGGTAAAAACCAATAAAAAACTAAAAAAAAAAGGAAAAAACTAATAAATGACGACACTCAAAGAGAAAGCGACCAGGACAAAAAACTAAAAAAAAAGGCAAAAACTACAAAAAAACTAAAAACTAATAAAAAAAATAAAAAAGCTAAAAAACTAAAAAAACTAAAAAAAGGTAAAAAACTAAAAAAACTAAAAACTAAAAAAAAACTAAAAAAGGTAAAAACTAAAAGAACTAAAAAAGAAAAAAATAAATGACGACACTCAAAGAGAAAGCGACCAGGACAAAAGGAATGTTCGATTAGCAATCAACAAAGCACCGGGACACAGGGAGTATAAATGACGACCAGGACACAAGTAAAAAAAAAATTAACAAAACTAAAAAGAAGGTAAAAACTACAAAAAAACTAAAAAGAAAAAAAAACTAAAAACTAATAAAAAAACTAAAAAATCTAAAAATCTAAATAAACTAAAAAAGAAAAAAAAAAGGAAAAAAATAAAGGAGAAAAACAAAACTAAAAAACGAATGTATATACAGACCGGTACACCGGGATACAAATGACGACCGGGACACAGGGAATATAAATAACGACCGGGACACAGGGACACAACTACAACGGGGACACCGGGGGAAACAGGGGGATATAAATGACGACCGGGACAAAAAAACTAAAAAGAAATAAAAACTAAAAACTAATAAAAAAAACTAAAAAATCTAAAAATCTAAATAAGCTAAAAAAGAAAAAAAAAGGAAAAAAATAAAGGAGAAAAACAAAACTAAAAAACGAATGTATATACAGACCGGGACACCGGGATACAAATGATGACCGGGACCCGGGACACAGGGAATATAAATGACGACCGGGACACAGGGACACAACTACAACGGGGACACCGGGGGAAACAGGGGGATAACCTGACAATCTATTTATATGCAAAGACAATGGGACAGCAAAGAATGTTGTATATTCGCAAGTTTTACGTAGTTAAAACCATATATATATATATATATATCTATATTCACAGGTGGGACATAGGGACACAACTACAATGGCGCGTAACTATTATGGCGCGTAACGACTTACGCGCGCGGGGGGGGCTTGGGGGGGGCGCGAAGCGCCCCCACCAACTAGGTGTTGGGGTGGCGCGAAGCGCCACCCCAACAGCTAGTTAATATATAAGATCAGGGTATTTTAGTAAGAAATCAAAAACTGTAACAGTGTTGATAAACTTTTAGTATTGGATTTTAATCCCTTAAAAAGAATTTCGACAATTGATTTGGCATCAATTGGACATATTGCACAAACAGCTGCTGATTTCATATCATCTAAGTTTGTCGCATCATTTTTGTGAATGCATCTTCGTAAGTATGTTTCATGTTCGGGCCGGTCAATAATTTTGTTCAAAATTTCTTCAACATGCTCATTACGATTCACTTTTGTCCAACACCATTTATTACCCTTTCTTATTTTCCTAGAGCCAAGAATGATTGAAATAGCATTCAAATTTGTTTTAAAACATGTCATTTTAGGCTTTCTGAAAATAAAAACAAATGCATCAACTATCATTAAGTAGAGTAGTAAAACCGTAACAAAAGAAAAAACTTACTTTGAAATTTTCCGGTATTCTTCTGCTTGGAATTATTACTCAGACAACAGAAATATTTTACAGAAAGTTTTACAGTTAAAAATAATCGAAAACCCACAGTTAAAACATTGCAGATTAAAATACTTTTTTCATCATCCTATACAAGAATAGAATCTTTTTCTTACGAAAACTTCATTTTCATTTAAAAAAATTGATGAATGGCATCATAATCGTAGATTGTAACAACATTGTGCCTAAAAGGATGTACAATATTATAATGTTAACTATGATGAAATTCGGCTTCCAGCGGTAGCTGGAAATTTAGTAAGAGACGATTACGTCTTCAGAAATGCAAAATACCCGTAACTCCTAAAACTTGAGTCAGATAAAAAAAAAAAAAAAATATTATTTGAACCATCAATTTCAAACCTGTCCAATACATCTCAATACCCCTATACATGTCTTTTAAAAAGAACCTACTCTTCTCGAATTGCAATAATATGTTTATCCTCTCATAACTATAACTTGAGCTATCAATATAGGGACGAGGAGGGGGATTATCTGACTCCATTTTTGTTTTCTATTATGGGGATGTTATAGGAGGGTATATCTTTTATTGATGCTTCCTGGGGGATGTAAGAATTATTTAGGTATTTCTGATAAGTTTCTGATAAGTATGTTTCTTCTCTCCCTCATTAGCGCGGGGGTCGCATTACCTTGTTTTATCAAATCACTCAGCTTAAACTTAAGACATTACGTATGTAAAATGATGATTTTGCCATTTATTACAGGACGGATAAGTTCTATACCTTTACTTATGGGTAAACTCCTCTTTTACGAGGGCGACTGCGGATGGGTGGAAGAAGTGGGGGCGTCATTAATTTATGAAAATAACTCATAGGCATCATCTTTATTTTCGATTTTAACGTCCCCCCCCCCGTACAAGATGCTTATCTTAGGCTCTCTATTATTTAAACTATTTATATATTTCCATAGCTTAACAAGAGCACAGCACTGAAGATGTTGGGATGGCTGATTCTTGGAAATATTTAAGAGACATCTGTCTATCTATGCATTGAAAATGCATTTTATTTAATATACTACGTAAACAGGCATTGAGTAGAACTTAACAACCCGGTTGAAGAGTTAGCTGCTCCCGTCCTTCTTCCTGTCTCTTAGCAAGGGGTATCCTTTCCTCTTCATTCACAATGAAGCACTATTTATTAGCTTCTGCTAAAGAATGAGGCCAATAAAGAATAAAGCCAAGAGGCCTAAATTCAGGTCGAAATTGGATTTGATATCATCAATTCTTACTCTAAGAAAGGGATGCCTCTCTTTTAGGATGCAAACCCAATGTTCTTTTTAAAATATTCTTATAAATGAACCAGTCCCTAGTAAAGCCAATAGTTATATGACTCATCTAAGGACACTCTCATTTCATTCGTAAAATACTACTGCAATAAGAATGAAAGAAAAGAAGATAATTAGGTAGGTTCTCTGATGGAATATGTTTAGAAATACAATGGGCAGGAGATGGGTTAGCTCTATATATACATAAAAAAAAAATTAGAGTGATGACATAAATCATACGGAAAAGAGGGTAAGAGAGGAGTTCGCTTGATCAAAGGCTATTCCTCAGCGTTGAAAAAAATAACAACAAAATAGTATCGAAAGAAGGGTATAAATTGACTTTGCAGCCAGTTGAACTTTATCCTTTTCAATCGTAAACATCGTGACGAATGAATACTCGGTACAATCTATCTATCTATCTATATATATATATATATATATATATATATATATATATATATATATATATATATATATATATATATATATATATATATATATATATATATATATATATATATATATATATATATATATATATATATATATATATATATATATATATATATATCTATATATATAAAAATAAGTTGTTTGTGGGTTATGTCTGTCTGTCGAGTGACGTCGTGTTTGTCCGCATATGACGTCTGAATTATTTCACACTAATACAAAAGAAGAAAAAAAAAACTAAAAAGGTAAAAACTACAAAAAAAACTAAAAAGAAAAAAAAACTAAAAAAGCTAAAAAACTAAAAAAAAATAAAAAAAGGTAAAAAACTAAAAACTAAAAAAAAAATGAAAAAACTAAAAAAAGGCAAAAACTACAAAAAACTAAACACTAATAAAAAAAAACTAAAAAAGCTAAAAAACTGAAAAAAACTAAAAAAACTAAAAAAAGGTAAAAACTAAAAAAACTAAAGAAAAAAACTAAAAAAGGAAAAAACTGAAAAATAAAAGAGAAAAAGAAAACTAAAAAATATAAATAAAAATAAAAAAACTAAAAAAATTAAAACTACAAAAAAAACTAAAAAAAAACGAAAAAAAACTAAAAAAGCTAAAAAAAAGGTAAAAACCAATAAAAAAACTAAAAAGAAAAAAAGGAAAAAAAAACTAAAAATTTATTTCATCATATAATATGACGTCTGAATTATTTCATCATATACCAATTCAAAAATGAATGTATTCAAGCCAATGAAGCTGAGTTGATAAGGCGTTATGTTCCAGGTTCTAGGTTCAAGAGGTTCCAGGTTCGAACCTTGGCTTTAGCATTAATATAAAAGAAGCAAAAATCTAAAGAAGGTAAAAACTACAAAAAAAAAACTAAAAAACCTAAAAAAAGGTAAAAACCAATAAAAAAAACTAAAAAGAAAAAAAGGGAAAAACTTAAAAATTTATTTCATCATATACCAATTGAAAAACGAATGTATATACAGACCGGGACATCGGGGCACAAATGACGACCGAGACACCGGGATGACGACCGGGACACAGGGAATATAAATGACGACCGGGACGCAGGGACACAACTACAACGGTGACGCCGGGGGCACAGGGGGGATATATAAATGACGACGGGGACACAGGCAATGTTCGATTAGCAATCATCATCAACAAAGCTCAAGGGCAATCATTAGAATCATGAGGTATAGATCTGAATATGGATTGTTTTTCCCATGGACGTTTTACGTCGTTAAAAACACACACACACACACATATATATATATATATATATATATATATATATATATATATATATATATATATATATATATATATATATATATATATATATATATATATATATATATATATATCTATATATATAAAAATAAGTTGTCTGTCTGTCTGTCTGTGGATCAGGTGACGTCATGTTTCTGTGTCGGCTGACGTCATGAAATTAGTTGTCAGATGACGTCATGTTTCTGTGTCGGCTGACGTCATGAAATTAGTTGTCGTCATTTTTGCTTTGACGGTGACGTCATTCAAGATATATAAGACATATGTTCACGTAGAAATCTATTAATGTTTAAGTTTACAATGACTGATGAAGATGCTCAAAGAGTCTATGCCAAAAAACTTGCTGCTGATAGAGAAAGTCAGAAAAGAAAGTGTGCCGAGGAACTACAAGAGCAACGCGAAAGCAGACTTGCTGCTAAAAGAGAAAGTGAAAAAAGAAGGCGTGCCGAGGAATCAAAAGAACAGCAGGGAAACAGGCTTGAGGCTGATAGAGAAAGAAAGAACAGAAAGCGTGCCGAGGAATCAAAAGAACAGCAAGGAAACAGGCTTGAGGCTGATAGAGAAAGAAAGAACAGAAAGCGTGCCGAGGAATCAAAAGAACAGCAAGGAAACAGGCTTGAGGCTGATAGAGAAAGAAAGAACAAAAAGCGTGCCGAGGAACTACCAGAGCAACGCGGAAGCAGGCTTGCTGCTGATAGAGAAAGTAAGAAAAGAAAGCGTGCCGAGGAATCAGAGCAACCTGAAAGTTATCGCCTGGCATTCAGGTACAACCCAGTCGATGATTATAGCTTGAGTAGATGTGTTCAAATCGGGACAATGTCTAAAATTTGTCCCTATTGCAGGGCCTTGAAATTCAATGGTGAAACAATGGGAATGTGTTGCGCCTCAGGAAAAGTTAAACTTCCTCTATTGGCTGCACCACCAGAGCCATTGAAGACTTTCCTTACTGGAACTACGTCAGAATCTAAGCGTTTTTTGTCAAAAATCAGACAATACAACTCATGTTTCCAAATGACGTCGTTTGGAGCCCAAATCGAAAATCCAGATCAATTTATGTCTACTTTCAAAGTAAAAGGGCAAATTTATCATAAAGCAGGGTCCCTTCTACCATTCTCAGGCGAGAATCATAAATTTTTACAATTGTACTTCATCAGTGATAGAAATTCTGAATTGAATGCACGTTGCGAAATTTCTCCCAACGTTGAAAGGACAATCGTTTCCCAATTGCAACATCTTTTCCACGAAAATAATAATTTAGTGCGTCTGTTCAAAACAGCCATCGATTTGATGCCTACTGATACGCATAAAATTGTTATTTCCGCTGACAAAACGCCTCCTGGCCAACATGTGCGTAGATACATTGCTCCGACTATCGACGAAGTGGCAATCGTTATGGTCGGTGATCAGTTTTTACCTCGAGATATTATTCTTCATAAGCGAATCGCTCAGTTGTTAAGAATTGCTGAAACTCATCGATGCTACGATGCCCTACAATATCCTATCATTTTTTGGGATGGAGCCGACGGCTATCACTTTAATATTAAATTGATGAATCCAGCCACTAACAAAGAAATGAATAAGAAATGCAGTGCAATGCATTATTATTCCTATAGACTAATGATTCGGCAGGATGAAGAAAATTATATTTTAAAATGCCGTGAATTGTTTCACCAATTCGTCGTGGATATGTATGCTAAAATTGAATCAGAACGTTTGCTATATATCCGCCTGAATCAGACCAAGCTCCGCTCTGAACAATACATTCATTTGCGAGATGCAGTTATAAATGACGGTAATACAACAAACGTTGGAAGATTAACAATTTTACCTTCGTCATATGCTGGCAGTCCCCGTCATATGCATGAATATGCTCAAGATGCTATTGCGTATGTTCGTCTCTATGGTCGTCCAGATTTATTTATTACATTTACATGTAATCAATCTTGGGACGAGATACTGCAGCTTTTCCTTCAAGGACAATCGGCGGTTCATAGGCATGACATTACGGCACGTGTCTTCCGGCAAAAGTTGAAATCACTGATAAACTACCTTGTAAAACATGAAGTGTGTGGGTCAGTGCGATGCTGGATGTACTCAGTGGAATGGCAAAAACGAGGTTTGCCACACGCACATATACTAATCTGGCTACATAAAAAAATTACTTCGAACGAAATTGATGATGTGATTTCCGCTGAAATACCTGATAAAAATGTCGATAAGGGGTTACATGATATTATTGTAAAAAATATGATTCATGGACCTTGCGGTGCACTGAACGAAAATTCACCATGCATGGCCAAAGGAAGGTGCACAAAGCAATATCCAAGACTTTTAGCACCCAAAACAATTACTGGCAATGATGGTTACCCACAATATAGAAGAAGATCTACTGAAGATGGCGGTAAAACAGCAAAAATAAAGAAGCGTAACGGTACCACCATCGAAGTAGATAACCAGTGGGTTGTTCCATATTCCCCATTATTATCAAAAACATTTAATGCACACATAAACGTTGAATACTGTAACTCCGTAAAGGCAATCAAATACATATGTAAATACGTCAACAAAGGCAGTGACATGGCAGTTTTTGGCTTGCAGCCCGAAATCAAAGATTTCGATGAAATCGTACAATATCAGGCTGGAAGATACATAAGCAGTAATGAAGCTGTTTGGCGAATTCTTTCATTTCCGATTCATGAACGTAGTCCAGCTGTTGTTCACTTAGTGGTACATTTACAGAATGGTCAACGTGTTTATTTCACGGAAACCAACGTGCAACAAAGAGTCCTGAATCCACCGGATACAACATTAACAGCTTTTTTTTCGCTTTGCAAAAATGATTCTTTTGCAAAAAAACTGCTGTATACTGAAGTGCCTTCGTATTACACGTGGAATACTAAAAATAAAGTATTTGAACGTCGAAAACAGGGTAAGTCAGTCGACGGCCAACCTACCATCTTCAAAGATACCACGATAGGAAGACTCTACACCGTTCACCCCAATCAACATGAATGCTTCTTTCTACGCCTGCTTTTGGTGAATGTACCCGGTCCGACATGCTTTGAGTATTTGAGGACTGTAAATGGTACTATACATGACACTTACCGTAGTGCATGCCAAGCTCTGAATTTATTGGAGAATGACCAACACTGGGATAACTGCATCAATGACGCGTGCGAAACGTCAACCCCAAGTCAAATTCGTGCATTGTTTGGCATCATTTTAACAACTTGCTCTCCATCAGCTCCTACAGAGTTATGGGAAAAATATAAGTCAAAAATGTCCGAAGATATACTCCATCGAAAACAGTTAGAGACGTCAGATATGACTTTTGATTTTACATCAGAAATTTATAACTACACTTTAGCTGTTATAGAAGATTTGTGCGTACGTATGGCAAACAAACCTCTTCAGGATTTGGGAATGCCTTCACCTAACCGTATCGCTGCTGTTTCGACATGTGTAGAATTGGATCGTGAACAAAGTTACAGTACGAGTGATCTATTGTCGTATGTACAAAATAAAATTTCCAAGTTAACGTCGGAACAAAAAGACATTTATGATACGATAATGCATTGTGTCGATAACAACGTTGGAGAAATTTTCTTTTTGGATGCGCCAGGAAGTACTGGTAAAACGTTTGTGATAAAACTGATTCTGGCATCAATTCGATCAAAAAATGATATAGCGTTGGCAATTGCGTCGTCCGGAATAGCCGCAACATTGCTGCCTGGTGGAAGAACTGCTCATTCCGCTTTGAAATTGCCTCTGAACTTGCATTCTACAGAAACTCCCACGTGCAATATTTCCAAATCATCTGGGATGGGTAAAGTATTGCAGCAATGCAAACTTATTATTTGGGATGAGTGCACAATGGCACACAAAAAATCGCTCGAGGCTCTGGATCAATGCTTGAAAGATTTGCGAGGGAAGTCGAAACCCTTTGGCAGCACATTAATATTTCTTGCGGGAGATTTCAGGCAAACATTACCTATAATACCTAGATCAACTCCTGCAGACGAAATGAATGCTTGCCTGAAAAATTCTAATTTATGGGCACACGTAAAAGCATTAAAATTAACTACAAATATGCGTGTCCGATTGCAAAACGATGACTCTGGTCAAACATTTTCAGATCAATTGCTGGCAATGGGAAACGGAAAGCTCCCAGTAGACTCAATTTCAGGACGTATACAACTACCTGCTGATTTCTGTAATTTAGTGACGTCCAAAAATGAATTGATTGAAAAAGTATTTCCGAATATTCTAAAAAATTATAAAAATAATAAATGGCTAAGTGAAAGAGCGATTCTCGCACCCAAAAATATAGACGTCCACGAAATCAACAATATTGTTTTGACCAAGATTCGAGACCAGGCAGTCCTTTACAAGTCAGTCGACACACTTTTGGAACCAAATGAAGCGGTTAATTATCCATCTGAATTTTTAAATTCCATAGATCTTTCAGGGTTTCCACCACACGTGCTACAACTAAAAATAGGCGTACCAATAATACTTTTAAGAAATATAAACCCACCAAAGCTTTGCAATGGCACTCGACTTGCCGTAAAAAAAAAAATGGAAAACCTAATAGAGGCCACAATCTTGACAGGGCCTTTTGAGGGTGAGGCTGTTCTTATTTCTCGCATTCCCATGATTCCAACGGATCTGCCTTTTCAGTTTAAAAGATTGCAATTCCCAATTCGATTAGCATTTACAATCACCATTAACAAAGCTCAAGGTCAATCATTAGAAAAATGTGGTATAGATGTTAATACTGATTGTTTTTCCCATGGACAATTGTACGTTGCATGTTCGAGGGTCGGTAAACCTGACAATCTATTTATATGCAGCGACAATTGGACAGCGAAGAATGTTGTATATTCGCAAGTTTTACGCAGTTAATTTGTATTTTGGAACCAAATGAAGCGGTTAATTATCCATCTGAATTTTTAAATTCCATAGATCCTTCAGGGTTTCCACCACACGTGCTACAACTAAAAATAGGCGTACCAATAATACTTTTAAGAAATATCAACCCACCAAAGCTTTGCAATGGCACGCGACTTGCCGTAAAAAAAACAATGGAAAACCTAATAGAGGCCACAATCTTGACAGGGCCTTATGAGGGTGAGGCTGTTCTTATTCCTCGCATTCCCATGATTCCAACGGATCTGCTTTTTCAATTTAAAAGATTGCAATTCCCAATTCGGTTAGCATTTGCAACCACCATCAACAAAGCTCAAGGGCAATCACTAGAAAAATGCGGTATAGATCTTAATACAGATTGCTTTACCAATGTACAATTGTATGTTGCATCTTTGAGGGTCGGTAAACCTGACAATCTATTTATACGCACAGACAATGGGACAGCGAAGACTGTTGTATATTCACAAATTTTACGTAGTTAATTTGTATTGTATCTATCTATCTATCTATCTATATAAAAACGAGTTGTGTGTATGCATGTTTGTTTGTTTGTAAAAAGAGCGTTTGCATATGACGTCATTATTAGTACATACGGCTTTGTATATGGACAGACAATGGGAAAGCCAAGAATGTTGTATATTCGCAATTTTTACGTAGTTTGAAACACATATATAAATCTATCTATATTCACAGGTGGGACACAGGGACACAACTACAATGGCGCGTAACTAATATGGCGCGTAACTAATATGGCGCGTAACGACTTACGCGCGCGGGGGGGCTTGGGGGGGCGCGAAGCGCCCCACCAACTAGGTGTTCAATTTAAAAGATTGTAATTCCCAATTCGATTAGCATTTGCAACCACCATCAACAAAGCTCAAGGGCAATCACTAGAAAAATGCGGTATAGATCTTAATACAGATTGCTTTACCAATGTACAATTGTATGTTGCATCTTTGAGGGTCGGTAAACCTGACAATCTATTTATACGCACAGACAATGGGACAGCGAAGACTGTTGTATATTCACAAGTTTTACGTAGTTAATTTGTATTGTATCTATCTATCTATCTATCTATATAAAAACGAGTTGTGTGTATGCATGTTTGTTTGTTTGTAAAAAGAGCGTTTGCATATGACGTCATTATTAGTACATACGGCTTTGTATATGGACAGACAATGGGAAAGCCAAGAATGTTGTATATTCGCAATTTTTACGTAGTTTGAAACACATATATAAATCTATCTATATTCACAGGTGGGACACAGGGACACAACTACAATGGCGCGTAACTAATATGGCGCGTAACGACTTACGCGCGCGGGGGGGCTTGGGGGGGGCGCGAAGCGCCCCACCAACTAGGTGTTGGGGTGGCGCGAAGCGCCACCCCAACAGCTAGTATATATATATATATATATATATATATATATATAATTAAGTTGTTTTTGTACTGACGTCATGTTTGTCGACTGTCGACTGTGTTTGTCGACTGACGTCATTATAAGGATTGAGCATTATGACGTCATATATGTATTTTGATAAGATGACGCTACAGACTGGGACACCGTGACACAAATGACAACGGGACACAGGGAATATAAATGACGACCGGGACACTCAAAGAGAAATTACAGACTGGGACACAACTACAACGGGGACGCCGCGGGGCACAGGGGGATGTATAAATGACGACGGGGACACAGGGAATGTTCGATTAGCAATCACCATCAACAAAGCTCAAAGGCAATCATTAGAAAAATGCGGTATAGATCTGAATACGGATTGTTTTTCCCATGGATAACAATCCAATATGTTGCATGTTCAAGAGTGACACAAATGACGACCGGGACACAGGGAATATAAATGACGACCGAGACACTCAAAGAGAAATTACAGACCGGGACACAAATGACGACCGGGGCACAAATGACGACCGGGACACAGGGAATTTAAATGACGAACGGGACACTCAAAGAGAAATTACAGACTGGGACACCGGGACCCAAGGAATATAAATGACGACCAGGATACAGGGACATAACTACAATGGGGACGCTGGGGGGCACGGGGGAAATATATAAATGAGGACGGGGACACAGGGAATGTTCGACTAGCAATCACCATCAACAAAGCTCAAGGGCAATCATTAGAAAAATGTGGTATAGATCTGAATACGGATTGTTTTTCCCATGGAAAACAATCCAATAAGTTGCTTGTTCAAGAGTCGGTAAACCTGACAATCTATTTATATGCACAGACAATGGGACAGCGAAGAATGTTGTATATTCGCAAGTTTTACTTAGTTAAAAACATATATATATACTAGCTGTTGGGATGGCGCGAAGCGCACCTAGACCTAACTTGAAGCGCACCAACACCTAGTTGGTGGGGGGCGCTTCTTTTTTTGCGTCAAATCAAAAATTATAAGGACAAAGAAAAAACTAAATAAAATAACATAAAGCAAAATGACATTTGTTTTTTGTCGTTCAACTCATGTTTACCCTCAAGGGTTTGTGGTAATTACGGTTACTAGACAAAATACTGATATAACCCTTTTCTGCTGTGTTGGCCTGTAGAGGTTACAGCTGTTGTTCTGGTCTACTCCATGGACCTGGAGTTTTCCATCCTATATTTTTTTACTCTTCCCCCAAGGTTTTGAACAATATAGCTGTTGTTTTGTCCACTGACAGAAACAAAAAATTTCCCCTCTTGCCAATTTTAGAAAAATACATTTCGCCCCCACCCCTTTGCTTGTATTTAGGCAAGTTGTGATAATTTACTTCACGGCCAACTTTGCTTCTCATTATTCTAGATGTCCTGTCGGTCAAACCAGATAAATATCAAGACTTGATGCTTCCCCGCTAACTGTACGGTGATACATCCTATCACTCTAGGGAGTAGGTGTGTATATTTTTTGCGTTTATAGTGGCCAGCTTCCTATATGCGGCATTTGGGCTACCTGCCTTGCCAGAAGTCTAAGCACTATCAAAAGTTAAATAAGAATCCAGAAAAGCTTACCAGTGGACCAGTCATGAATCCAATTTTTTTTGTTTTCTGTGCCGGAGGGGTCAATACCGAAAAATCTAGGGAAGGAAATATTAAAAAAGCAGATCTTTTTGATAATTTGGATAAAAAGTGTCCTATAACTCACGAAATTTTAACCAGCGGAAGAGGTCCAGGCCATGGGGCTGTTCTTCCCCTTAAGCACATCCACTTCAATGACCTTTTTATTTCGTTTTGCAAGTGTTGTAACTTATCTGCTGCAACTTCATCAACAGTATGGAGCCATACATTGTTAATTTGTGAGATAAATACAGACAGGACAGAATAGGATAGACTCTGCATGACAAATTACAAAAACAAATCAAATGAAGAAAATAAACGCATAAAAAACGAACATATTATAACCCGCTGTATAAACAAAAGTTACGTAGCTATTTAGGGCTGTGCTAAAACAATATTTTGCAATTACGCCGGCTGACGTGATCGCAGATCTGGCGTGGCGCGATCTTTTAAAACATTATTTTACAATTATGTCGTCATGCGCAATTCCGGATACTCCAGATCCAGCGTGAATCCATCTTACATGTCTTTGGCATTTTACTCTCAGCCTTCATTCCACACTTTCTTAATTCGAAAGTAAAACAGTTCAAAATAGGGATGATACCTTTTTATTGACAGTGAAACATAAAATTATTTAACTGGATATTTCGAACACATATACAGTGTTCATCATCAGCAGTAAAACTCTGATTTTTAGAGTTTTACTGCTGATGATGAACACTGTATATGTGTTCGAAATATCCAGTTAAATAATTTGGAGTTTTACTGCTGATGATGAACACTGTATATGTGTTCAAAATATCCAGTTAAATAATTTTATACACTGTCAATAAAAAGGTATCATCCCTATTTTGAACTGTTTTACTTTCGTCATGGAAAGGCAGTGTGGTCTTCGAAGTTATCTACGTCGAGTATATGGGGATAATGTGACCAAGGAGGTGTCTAAATATATTAATACCCATAAGAGACATGCAAATGTTATAAATCAACAAGATTTTCTTCATCAATGTAAGAAGAAAAGGATTTTGCCACCTTCAATAAAATTCAATCTACATCTAGGCACTTTTAAAGGAAAAAAGTTCGAACGAGGTCTACAATTCAAGACTTCAAATCATTTGATTAAAGATAAAAGGAGAAAAAGAGCTTTATTAGTGAAAGATAAACTTTTCCTGGAAAATATTATATCAAAAAAGGTGAGTGCAAGTGATTTTTGTTTTATTCAACAAACAGCAAGAAATCATTTCAATCATGACTTTCACCTTTCCAGAGAAAGATTACTTAAAAAGTTTTCAAAATTATATGAAAATAAAGCCGTAATACCTTCGTCAACTCTTGGACCAGGTGTAATTAATTTTTCATGAGTTTTACTGCTGATGATGAACACTGTATATGTGTTCGAAATATCCAGTTAAATAATTTTATATTTCACTATCAATAAAAAGGTATCATCCCTATTTTGAACTGTTTTACTTTCGTCATGGAAAGGCAGTGTGGTCTTCGAAGTTATCTACGCTTTCTTAATTCATATTCTAATGCTCTCCCCACTTTCTTTGTATTCCCCTTATTTTAATTTTATTTGTCACTCAAATATTTCTTTTGCAAGCCCCTCCTCTTCTCCACCAAATTTAAAGCTTTTCGGTAAAATTCTTAGCTGAGTTTCCTACTTTCCGCTACACATAGCTGCTACACATAGTTTTTTCCTAAGATTTGTGCATCCATCTTTTATATTGTAAAATTTTCGCAATCTCTAGTTTAATATTCAATTGTTCCTGAAAAGTTTCTCTCCAATTCTTTTCCTGAAGGGAAAAAGGCTGGGGGATTTTAATTGTTCTGCTAAAATTGAAGTAACTGATCTACCTATTTATAACTTCCCGGAAGGTAGTTACTCTTCGTATTTCAGTTTTAGATTAACCTTAAACGCTTATAATTGTAATCTTTATTTTTAACATCAATAACTACACTCCTATATACCCTTGTATCTTGTATTGATCCTGCCAATCTTCGGTTTGCAATAACATAATCAATAAGGTTAGTTGTCTTACCATCATGTGAATACCATATTAACTTATGGGTCATTTTATGACCAAGTACTGAACTAGTTATAGCTAGATTGTGGTGTCAACAAAAGTTGGCCAAGGCTGGGATACTAACTATCCATGTTTCGACCAGCCTGGGCCTTAAAATCCCCTAATAAAGATACTATGTTGCTCCTGGAGATCTTGTATATCTGTTCGTAGCCGTAAGTAAAATTTATCCGAGTCGCTACTATCACAGCCAGTCGGTTCTACAAGAGCCTATACTACCTTGCGTTTTTAGTGATAAAATGAACAACTCTCATTCTGTTATTAATAGCTTCCCAACCTAAGCAAGATTTAACATCTTCCTTATTCATCATTATCCTTACTTTGTGCGTGTGAACCTCCCCCCCCCCCATAACAAGTCGAGTTAAAAACGTCGGAATTCGTCAGTAAAAACGTTAATACTATATATCTTTTTTAACGTTATAACATTCCAAACTGGAAATTTCATATTGTTTAAATCGATTAAATGTAGCCTCAGGAAAAATATTGGTCCCAAACCAATTCAGATCAGGCGCAAATAGTCCTCTCAAGCCTACACAAAACACTTGATGCTTAGAAGTAGATATCAAGAAGTTTCTAAGAACTCTAGTATGAATGAAAATTTTGTCCAATCCTGGGCCCATTTTAGCCACGACATGGTTTTCCTTGTTTTGTCAGGTTCTTCTAACAACTAAGGTCAAATCCTGGACAAGCAATCTCAAACATGTTACCTCCGATTCATTATATGTTCATGTCTACAAATATTTTACTACTACGGGGAGGCAGTCTTTTAATAAATATACTGGCTAGGAAGAGGACACGGGACTGGCTTGAATATACTTGATTCTCTTATTGTGCTTTAGCATAATTATCACGTTATTCTTAAGTTCTTAAGTCATCTGGTGTCACTTACATTTTATTGACAAAATAATTAGGCTTCCTAGAGTTCGGTGTCTTAAGGCAGCTTATTTGGAGAACTTGAAGGACGGTTGACGTGATTCATGGCCAAATCAGGTCAAGGAAATACTGTACCTTTGGCTCTTCGCAGATGTGGAAGGAAGGAAAAGGTCCAATGGGTGAAAACGTGTCACTATGGAAGGAAGTCCAGCGAACCCTCAATGACCAAGAAATCCAAGAGTGGCAAGCTCATGAGGACCAATCTATGTCTTTGAGGCTTTACTCTCAATCTAAAGACTGTTGGGGAGAGGAGGATTATTCTAAATTTGGGTCAAGTAAAGAGGATCTGAAGAACTTGTTGTTGGTAAAGGGGATAATTTGGATTTAGGTGAGAGAAGAAAATTTTTAGGAGTTTGGGCTGAAGGTTGGCTTCTACTTTTGCCCTATGCGTGGATGTGCGAATGAAAGCTTATTCCATTTCATGTCCGAGTGTGAAGAGCTGTCTAAATTGCGGAATGAATGTTTTGGACGAGTGTTTGGAAGTGAATGCTGGTTAATTGAGCGGATGACTGAGAGGAACGCAAGTGCTATTAAACAGTTATGTCAGTTTCTTCGTTTAGGGAATAAATACAGGGAATCGTGTTTGAGGGGATAGCTTGTTACGGTTCTTATGATTGGTGTTTGTTGGCTAATATATTGAACCTTGGCATTTTTTTTTATTGATATTTTTTTCTAAAGTTGTATTTTGTTCCTGAGCTTCGTTTGTAGACTGTACTCTGTGTTGCTATGGCCCGCAGGCCTTTTGCAATAAATCTGATCTTGTCTATTATTCTTTACTTAGTACTTGAGATTTGGGCTATCAGTTATTTTTTTCTTCTGCTAGTTCAGCAAAATTAAAAGTGGGGGATTACAGAGGGGAAAGTGCAAAATTTTTTTTTCTATCCTGTTCATGAGACTCGGAGATGGAGACATTCCAAACTCTAATGAGCTGATAGCTGTCGCTGATTATAGCCTAATTAGGAAGATATTGAGTTTGAATAGCAATAACAAAAAAAAAAATAAACGTGGCATTTCCACAAGTGAAAATAAATGAAAATAAACAACAAAAAACGGTGATTTATCCTATTATCTTTTGACGCAATTTAATTTGATATGCTGTTTTGGTCTTTGACGTGTTTATAATTAAGAAAATATGTAGGTAAGTAGAAACCGAAAACGGAACCGATTTAAGACGGAAACTGTAAACACTTTAAAGAAGATATTGTCAGTGATGCTGTCCGCAAGATCGATTATTTAACCTAATTTTAGAGCCAGGTACTTATGCAAATTTTTTCAGGGGGCAGGGAATAATAACACATTAATTTTATTTGACAATTCGATCAAGAAGTACCCTTTAACTAGGAAAAAACTTAGTATTTCAGGTGGGTGGGCCCAAAGGCTCCCTTTTCTACGTCCTGATTGAGAACAGACAACCATGAGCAAATAACAGAAACCATACAACAAAGTTGTCTGTATTGTCCATTTCAATAGCAATTCTTATATTGCCTACAATACATAACATTAGAATATTTGAATCGGTAGTATGGTTCAAATAATAATTATAATACACATACTACAATATTCCAACAATCATTAATAGAGTAAAAAACACCAAAATATTGATTGTATAAACAAACAAAATTTTTACTGTGTTAGGCCTGGTTAAAAATGATTATGGTTTAGCACTTGAAATCAAATTTGTCTTGTAAATATGACATTCAAGCTAGTTGGGATGTAAGGTCACGGGCAGAAATTTCCCCTGAGAGGAGGTAAAGCTTCAAAATTAGAACAAAAGCAGAGAATTAGAACTCAATATGATTCTGATTTTATTTTTTCATTTAACTTATAGGCCTACTCGTATGATAAATATTATTAGGTAATTCGTAATTTACTGTATATATTTATTGTTTACCAAATAGAGTTGTAATAATAGTTGTCATAATAATTTATTGTTATGAATTCATCATACATGTTTATTTATTGATAAATTTACTAAATTCATTTCCTCTAGATACAATTTATCAACGATTCTAGGCGTAACCCCCGGAAAACACCCCCTAAGAAATACCCCTCCCCCCGGAAAACCCTCAAAGATAGAAATTACCCCCTGGAATCTACGCCCCACTGCAAACACTCCCCCTGAAAATTACCCCCTCCTGAAAATACTCCGACAGAAAATTCCCCCCTCCCAGAAAATTACCTTCTCTCAGAAAATTCTCCCGTTGAAAATATCCCCCGGAAAATATATCCTCTCTGAAAGGAAATCGGGGGAGGGGTTCATAAGAAAATTTAAAAAACGCATCAAAATGGAAAATGATATCTACTCCCTTGTGATTTCTGGGAATGATTATGGTCTACGCTGTTATTATGAAAGTAAAGAGTAACATTAGATCCCAAAATGAGCAGATTCTATTCCAAATAGGAGGGAACTTCCCCCTCCTCATCCAAACCTCCACCTCATGGTCGCAGAAAATTCGCAGGGTGCTCATTAGATCAGAAATTGAGAGTTGTAGTCCTTATTTATAAGTCTAACATGATTGAAGACAAACCAACCGTGGGGGGGAGTATTTTCCAAGGGAAGATTTTTAGCGGGGGTATTTTTCGAGGGGGATTCGCGGTTTTTTAACATGGGCCATTGTTCACAGGAGGGGGGTATTTTCTGCAAGAGCAGTATTTTACGGAGAGGGGGGGGGGATAAACGCTAACTATCTTATTGGAAATTATTGATCCCATCTTATTTTTATCTTTTTATAAATGTTGGTTTGAAAGAGAATTAAATCTCGTTTGATTTGTTTTCTTAGAGTCTAGTAAAACAATGATGTTACTTTTTTTTATTATTTATTGATTTTGTATAATAGGTTGCTTTTTTCACATTAATTGGCACTCTAAGACAGCTATTGCAACTTGATTAGCTAATTTTTAAAGATTGTATATTTTTGCTACAAATACATAAATGGAGAAAGAAAACTAAAGTATTTGTATAGCCCCCCACCCTACAAGTAAAAAGCAAAACTATCTTCAAATTATATCCTATAGTAAATATTTTGCTAATTTTCGAAAATACAATACTAAATAAAGTGATTTTACATTATATACTACTACTACTAACAACTCACCGCAGTACCAAGCCGCCTGAGGTCAACACAGCTACGCATGCTTCTCCATCCCAATTTATTCAGAGCCTCCCTTTTTACACCATCCCAGAAAGTTCCGAAACATGTTTAAAATTCACATTTAAATTGCTTGCCCATAACATGCAGCCATACGAAATATATGGATGAATCAGAGCGTGGTATAATAGCAATAAAACTCACGGAGGTAAAAAAAAAAAATTGAAACGCTGAATTGTTCCAAGGCCACGGGCAATCTTTGTTGCAGCAGGATCACTGTGGCGTTTCTACGAAAGATTACAATCAATGTACAAACCTAAATAACGGATTTCCTGAACCTGAATTATGTGCTTGTTATCAAACAGAATTTCACCATTAATATCATTGGGCTTGTCTACTCTAGAATATAAAATGAAATTAGTCTTAGCAACGTTAACTGATAACAAACTCAATCTAGTAAAGACATGAAAATTTCTCAAAACGCCATTCACTTTCAACACAAGGCTATCCAAACAATGACTAGAAAATGTAACTGCAGTATCATCAGCAAATGACGTTAAGCAATAATCTGGAAGATGAAATCTCATGCTATCTACATAAACTAGATAGCGAAGCGCACCAAGGACCGACCCCTGTGGCATACCACATGACACTTCGTAAGAGGAAGAAAAGATTTCATCAATCATCACTTTAATAGACCTCCCGCGTAAATAACTTTCAGACCACTTCAGACAGACTCCTTTAATACCCAAGCATTCCAATCTCTGCAATCAAATTCTAAAATGTACTGTGTCAAATACTTTCTTAAAACAAAAAAATACCGTTAGGGGGATCTCACCTTTTTCAAAACAACTACTTATAAAATCAACAAGATGAATGGCAGTGTGACTAGCTGATTGACCCTTTCAAAACCCACATTGGGAGTAACTGAGTAGGCCATGTTTTGTGAGATAGTCATATAGACGACGATGAATCACTTTTTCTAAAAATTTTGAAAATAGAGACAGCATTGAAATTAGTCTCCAATTACCAGCATCTGACCTGGCACCCCCTTTATAAAGCGATATTTTTTATTGTTTTATTGGTTTATAGTTTTCTTTTATTGTTTTAAAAAGTAGAGTTGTGAGAAAGAGTCAAAATTTAGCGTAAAGAACGAGGCGTTGAGGAGAGGACAACCCTTTTCATTTACGGAATAATTTCTGTTCGTTTTAAGTTTTGATGTCGCTCCTTACTTGCAGTTAAAAAAACTTTTTTTTTATTTGATCAAACAGTTCGTGGTAACGATCTGTAAGTAAGGAGCGACCAGGCTCAATAGTAACCAAAATTCTAAAAAAATGAAATTTTGATACCAATAGCTACATAAAAAGAATCACGTTTTAATGCTGATTTTAAATATATAAGTTTCTTGAAGTTTAGTCTTACACATCAAAAGTTACGAGCCTGAGAAAATTTTCCGTATTTTACAAAATTGGGGGAAACAACCCCTAAAAGTCATAGAATCATAACGAAAATCACACCATCAGATTCAGCATATCAGATAACCTTATTGTAGATGTTTAATTGGAGGGCAACTAGGCCCCCTCCCACGCTAATTATTTCCCCAAAGTCACCGGATCAAAATTCTGAGATAGTCATTTTGTTCATCGTAGTCAAAAAACCTTATAACTATGTCTTTGGGTACAACTTACTCCCCCACAGTCTCCGTGGGAGGGGCTGCAAGTTACAAACTTTGACCAGTGCTTACATAATATAGTAATGGTTATTTGGAAGTGTACTGACTTTTTCAGGATATTTTTTTTTGGTTGGGGGGAGGGGTTGAGAAGAAGGGGATATGTTGGGGGTTACTCTCCTTGGAGGAATTTGTCATGGGGAAGAAAATTTCCATGAAGGGAGCGCAAGATTTTCTAGCATTATTTAAAAAGAAATAATGAAAAAATAAACATGAAAAAGTTTTTTCAACTGAAAGTAAGGAGCAGCATTAAAAATTAAAATGAACAGAATTTATTACGCATATAATGGGCTCACCTACTCCTAATACCTCGCTCTTTACGCTCAAGCATTTTTAGTAATTTGAACTATTTATTCTACGGCTTTTGTGATTCAGGGATCATTCTTAAGAAACTGGGACAAAATTTAAGATTTAGTGGAAAGAGCGAGGTACTGACGAGGGGCTGAACCCCCCTCATATATCTAATAAAAACATGAGAATACAGAAATTCGTTACGTAAGCTAATTTGTAGGTTACTTGTATCTTTTACTAGTAAAAACATTCGTAAAAAAATATAAGTTCTAGTTGCCTTTTTAAGTAGCAAAAAAATCAGAGGGCAACTAGGCCTCATCCCTTAGGATCCCTCATCCCTATAGGCTCCTTTTTTTCTCAAAACCATTCGATCAAAACTATGAGAAAGCCATTTAGCCAAAAAAATAAATATGCAAATTTCGTTTTAATTATTCATCCGCGGAGAGCCAAAATCAAAACAGGCATTGATTATAAACGTTCAGAAATTAAATAAAAAACAAGATTTTTTAACGGAAAGTCAGGAGCGACATTAAAACTTAAAATGAACAGAAATTATTTCGTATATGAAAGGGGCTACTGCCTCATCAACAGCCCTCTCTTTGCGCTAAAGTTTTTTACTGTTTTAAAAAGTAGAGTTAAGAGAAAGAGTCAAACTTTAGCGTAAAGAGCGGGGTGTTGATGAGGTAGCAGCCCCTTTTATATACGAAGAAATTTCTGTTCGTTTTAAGTTTTAATGTCGCTCCTGACTTTCTGTTAAAAAAGCCTTTTTTTTTATTTTATAGCTTTTAAAAACGACATTCTTGGAACCATAGAGTCAGGAATGAAGACATTACTTTGCCAAATTATTTACCATTGTCAGCATGCATATTGGTCATGATAATAACTCATACCCCTGCTAGCCAAAACTATAGTGTTTGCTTTATTATTTCTTTTTTTGGGAGTAGCCAGATGATGCAATTTCGTACCCATCACTAAACAACCTTATCTTAATTTCTGACGACCTTTTCATTCCATCGGGTACAGCATCAATCACTATCTTTGGCCAGTTTTTGTCTCATCTTAGACCATGTCTCTGGAACCCTCTCCCCTAAATGGTTAAATATGGTGCATCCAAAATGAATTCGTACGCATCAAAAGGCCTTACGAAACATTAAGCCTAAACTATAGAATATGGAAAGCCACATTGATCGAGAAGAATAAGAAAATCAGAAACGAGACAATTGACGGAAACAGCTACTGGGTTTTATTTGGTACAAGCTCTAAAATATAGATCTTAAGACTATAATTATATTTCATTAGTAGGTAATTTCAAAGTTCCGAAAATACAATAAAAGCGGCAAGATATAATTCCCAAGAAGATTCCACCTTAAAAAAATCGTGCACGCGGGGTTGAGATCGTCATGCGTAGTGGATGTGCTCCTTGAATGGTTCTAAATGTGTTAACTGTCTTTGGAAGAGGCAAGGACCTCCTAATGTCACCGTCGAGACATGCGGTGAGTAGTTAGACTTATGCCACGTGTCACAAAACAAGTTGTGCTCCATAATATGGACCAGCTAGCAGAAAGTGGATAGCCCCTCAGTACCTCCTAAGAAAAGAAATGTTTTTGGACACTAATTAGCAAAGCAAAAAGTGTTGAGATTTAATGATTAAGATAAGAATATATATTGAAATAAAAGTTGGGCATTTACTAGCGGAAAATTCAAGCATTATAAAAAGTAAACAAAACTATATATATTATCTCATTTCCCAACTGACGTCGATCATTTTATTATGCAAAATATTATTTTTTTAAGTATATATTCTTGGTAATCTAAAACGGAAGCAGGTATGGTGGTGATGTTGTCATACAATAATGCCCACAAGAGATTTTAATGAGCCTAGCTTGGGAACACAAAAAAACAGATAAAACTTGCAACAAAGCCGTGCGGTTTTTCCATATATGATAAATGATATATACCTGTTTAAAGAAGCTTCAGTTTTAGTCTAGGTTCAAAGAATTGAAGAAACACTTTGGAAGAAATGAAAAAAGTAAGTGCTTATTTTAATTAAGTAGCAACGAGTCCCACCTAGGTTGAACCAAAAACGTCCTATCTCCTTAACTGTATATTAAAATCCTATAATCTTTACCAAAAGGGAGATGATAGTCTCTGAAACAGGGTAAGGAGCCACTTTCCGTACTCACCTTTAGTGTTTTGAAGATCAGAAGTTTGGCTTGGATAATGAACTTTTCCAGAGATTCCCAAGAGTTTATATCACATCTGACGCATCAGTTTTTCTCTGCCTAGCTACTACTTTCTTCAAAATATCAAAAAATATTTTGAGAATTATCATGTCATGTGATTGTTTTTACCCCATGAGTGTTTTATATGACTACAGCCCCCCCCCCTTGGCTAGAAAAAATCCTGTCTCTTGGCCGCCTCTGAAAAAAATTATGTTATTTTTGTGGGTTTGCAAAGATTTGTATTATTTTCTGGGGAACGGATGTAGAGATCATATCAGCGACAATAGTGCCATTTCACGAAAAAATAGTGGATTGAGAAAAATGCATTTTCAAAATCTGGGGGAAGGTAGTTTCGTTGTTTTTCAACTTTCTCAATAAAAATACCGAAAAAAGTATTTTACAATAATAATGCCGGAAAATAATGTTGCAAAATGTATCGAGGAGGGGTAAATAGAATTTGGGTGCATAAATACCCCTTCCCCCAATTTATACTACTGCAGTTGTGCATTAAGTGAAATGCATAACTTTCGGATAGTTGGGTTAATCCGTGGCGGGAAATAATTGGGTGCAGTATCTTAAATAAAAAGTGAAAGAATTAGGGATTCATTCCGGATCCGGTAAAAACGTACTAAAAACAACCTTTTTCGATCCAGCTGACGTATCGTCTTAGCTGGAATACGGTATAAGTATCCCCAAGTATTTTCTTTTTTACTTAATTACAATTTTACAGAAAATAGGCTTGTCGGTGGATTTGCACTTTTTGGACCCTTTAAATAACACATGAAACCAACTCTCTGTAGACATTTTATATTGTTCACTTTTTTTAACTCAAATATGTTATTATTTTACTTTATGAGCTGAATCCAGAGTAGAACCAATAACAAATTTCTTTCGTGTCACAATGTTAACCTAAAACTTAACAAATAAACGAATAATTCCTAATTCGTCCGGTGTCTCCTCGGAAAGTTTAAACAAGATGATTTAAAAACACTTCTTCAAAACTGTGTGTAGTGATGCTTATTATTTGTGATTTGGCTTATTCCGATGTGTTTGTTCATGACTCGAATCCAATTTGTCTGTTTTTTTTCCTATCTGGTATTAAAATAAAGGCGAAATTCTGTGATTTACCAAATTACCCGAAATACATGGTTACGCGCATAATTCACAATTAGGCTGATTCAACTGTGTTTATTGTATTTCCAATTCTCTATTATGAAATAATAAAGCAAAATAATTGTCAATCACTTCTGACTTTTTCCACTTTCCGCTTTTTTCGTCATTCAAATGTGTTTAATTAAAGGCCAAAATATGCACTTCTACGGTTTCCGCAAATGGGAAAAGCTTGCCATTTGTTGTTTTTTGTATTAGATGTAAAAAATAATGAAGGTTCTAGCCATTAATAAAATGATTTTTTTTTATTAAAATTTTAGATTATTAACAGCGTGCAAAATCGCTATATCATTCTTTGTATTTTTGGCTAAAAGTGTTTATGACACCTATTTTGTTAAACCTGACAATGGTGAAACTTTTTATTTTCATGTTCTGTTTCAGAGAATCAATAATAATACTAAAAATTTCAAAATATCCAAATTTTTTAAATGGACTATAGTCTTTACCAAATAGTTTCGGTATATAGATAGCATCAGCCAATAAGTAGTCTCCAACAAACGTACGATAAGACGCTTTTGAAATCAGCTAGCCTTTTTAGATATGTTTTTGCTTAATTTTGTAAGAAATGCATTTTGTGTTAAAATTGTTAAGTAATTAATTTCGTTCCCAATATTTAGTGGATCAATATCACCAATAAATTACCAATAGCTACAATAAAAATACTTTTGAAATTACAAAGTAGTCCAGATAATAAAATTACTGTAAAATTTGTAGTCACATGGGAGACAAATACTTCTACCACTGCTAACAACTCCTCGAAGCCCAAAACCGCCTAAGGCCAAGACACTACAAAGCTGTGTCACCCTAAAAATTACCACCAAAGAATTATCACCCTCAACAAAGCCTTATGACAGGGTACAAATTCTCGAAAATAAGCTCGGGAGGGAAGTCAAGAATTTTTCCAGATTTTTTAAAATGAATTTTTAAACACGATGTTTGAGCAAGATGAAAAAACATAGTATCCTTACAAATCAGCAGTGCACGGAGAAGCAGAGGGATGGAGGTGGATAGAATAACTTTTGGGACTGTGTCTTTTGGATTTAAGAATTCTAATAAATTCTGTATAATTCATTTATTTTTCTGCAAATTCTTAACCCATTCTTTGAGCTATTTTCTCAAAGGCGTCTTTTTTCCAAAATGCCCTGATGTCACTCTTATCACACCTGGGTGTCAAAAAACAAAGTCGTGTTAACTACTTTATTAAATTTCCACCCTTCACATTTGGAGTCTATTCATGGCCAGAGCATAAGAAATACGCCATTCATACTTTGGCCAATTGAATAAATTTTAAGTTCAGTTAACTCCGCTCTCCCTTGAAGAAAAATTAATCTGCTGTAATGTTTTTTTTAGCTATTCCTAATCCTTATGCTGGTGTCATTCTTATGCACAATAACAGCTGCACCTGCTTTTGGTAGACCGCTTCATGGCCGAAGAAGATATAAAGCCCGACCTTATGGTGTCCCATTGGTCAATGAGGATGACCTACTGTATTGGAACTCTCTACGCTATTTGTCTTAGTCTGATTGGTTCTTCGCCAATCTAACAGTTACCAGAGCATTGCAAATTTGTATTTTTTTTATTTACTAATTTTATCAATTCCATTTAAATAAATATTTTTATACTAACGTATCAGTATGGAAAATTGAATATTTTCAAAACTTCCTCCTTATTTTACCAGCGATCAGTGCAATAAAGGCTTGCGATGTTGAGCAACTTAATAAGTAATTAAATTTAAGTTCAGTTTCCTATATAAATGCTCAAGTAGGCAGTAATTAGAAAACCAAATCCTAGATTTATGGCTAAAATCACTCACCTCACAAACTTACAAGTTAGAAAATGTCTGCAATCAGTACATATTCTGTAATCACAGAATCTGTAAACATCGGCCTTTGGAATACTTATTACTGCAATAGCAAAATGTCAAAGTTCATCGCAACTAAGATACCGTATATCGTTTGTCAACTTTTAATATGTATTTAAAATTTACAGATAATATTTGTCATTTCATACAATCGTCACGAGTGTTAGGTAGCTATTTATGAATTAACAAGAGATTTACTACAGCATTTAGGTCATACAGTAAAGCTTTATCCATAGCCTATACGGTGGAGCTGTTTTTAATATGAGAGGGTGGGGTTCAAAACTTTTATTAAAGGATTTTAGGCCTAAAAAAATTGAATGACTCCCATAGAATTTGCATTCCCTAAAATTTTGACAATGTCTGGTAAAAAGTTGATGTTTTTGTTTCACAAAATGGCTGAAATGCCACTTTTCTGAGCCGTTTTAAGCTTTTCTTTTGATAATTCCATAAATTTTCTTTCACAATAGACTTAGGATCAACCAACATGTTATTATTTCTGGATTAGCTTGAAATAGCAATTTTTTACCCTTAGACGGTTTTTCTTTAAAATTTCGAAATTTTGAAAGCCATATTAGTGATTTTATTCTTCTGGCGAAAAAAAAAAACAGCTTCCCTGAGATAAAAAGAAGCATTCGTGATTTTTCCTCTGGCAAAAAAAAAACAACTACACAATTTTCCATTTTTACAGATGGGATCTTGAAGCCTCTACATTAAATTTTCTGACACGCTGAATTTGTTGGCGTGATTTTCAATAAAATTCTATGACTTTTGAGGGGTGTTTCCCCCCCTTCTTCAAAAATAAGATAAAGTTTCTCTGGCTTGCTCAACACACCTTTGTCTTAACTCTAAACAATTTTTTAGATAAAAAAGAAGATAATTAAATAAATTGGATATTACATCTCAATTTCCTCAGGTTCTGAGAATGTAATGTAAAATATTTTACTTGTTATTAAAATGATATGAATTAAGGTAATGATTATTCTGATATATTTGGGAAATGGGACCACATTTCAAAAATATATTTCGAGTTTAGACATCAAAATAGTAGGTATAGATGTCTGTAGATATAGTTGCTTGGAGAAGGGGAGGGGGGTAATAAAATAATATATTGGGCAACTAGAATAACAGTGACAGTAAATTTGTCGAAGTATTGGACTTTTTTTGTGGTGGCAGGATACAGGCCCTGAACCTCCCCTGCCTGCATACCTGACGCATTTTGTTGTAATTTCTATACTATGCTGTGCGTCAGCAATATCTCAAACCAGAAAAATGAGTAATTGTTCCTCATTAGCATATGCAAAACGACCTCTAATTTAAAACAACTAGCTGAAAACAATAGCTGAATTAGCAATAAGATCATTGACCTGCACAAACGCACTGTTTGCGTGAGGGAGCAATCAATTGAAGTGTTAATCATCTTCCCACGCAACCAGGGTCAAAACCTTTTAGTAGCCTGTAATTTTAGGATGATAAAGTTTTTGAATATACGATATGGTTTTACCTTTTTAATAATGAATTCGGTAAGGTTTTCTTTTTTCTGTTTTCAAGTATTAATCCGTTTTCTCCATACTGAAACCCTAGACTGTCGACCATGTGGCCCGAGAGGATATAAATGTATTATTGTAGCTCCTTAGAAGGAAAAATGTTAAGAAAACAATTCTTACTTCAAAATACGCTGAACAATTGTAGTAAAGACTTTTTCAAGCCACGTTCACTATAATTTACTCCTCTACCCCCTGATATACAAATTTTTAACGCAAACGATTATTTCTCATGGGTTTTCCCCTTCATCAGCGTTGAATCAATCTGCGGACATTAATCTAAAACAAGAGTGACACCTGGCAAAATGCATGGGAAATATATGATTTGGGTTGTATATTTGCACATTAGCGGGGAGCAGTTGAGGGTAAAGTACTAGATATGGTTTTTAATTGTGTTAACTGTACTTTTTCTGGAGATTTTTGAGCAAGTATTGTCTTTTTAACATGTTTCATTCTCAAGAGCCGCTATTCTGCATTAATACCCCTAAGAGCACCACCAAGAAATTTTACAGGGTTGCTAGCGCTACCTAGAATTTTGTTTTTGCTGTGACTAAATGTGATTCTTTCTTAATTTCCTCTTTTAATGTATCTTGTCAATGTCTTCCTGTTTCCTGAGGGAGGGGGAGGAGGAGTACGCTCTTGGCAGTTTCTTGTGGCAATCCATGGTGCACCCATCAAAACCCAAATATTTTCGTAGAAAGTTTAAAAATTGAGCGCTTAGAATTTGAAAATAGTGGGCTACAGGGGAAATGATTTAACATTTTTGATCAAGTTTAACCCAAAAATTGCTGCAAGGCTGTATCCAGTATTTTTGCTCGGGTGGGCGGAGGGATAGACTAGTAGTGAAAACTCTTTTTGTTGGACCACTTACCTAAACAGTTTTTATTTGAAGGTTGGTCTTTACAGGATTTTTAGTGGCGTGTTTAAATCCATATTGACCCGTGTTTAGATCCATATCGTTTTAGGAGAAATGGTCTTTTCACCCGTATTTTACGACCAGTTTACGAGTTGAACAAATATTTTGGAGGAAGGGCTAAAAACAGTGCCTCCTGTATACGGCACTGTATTAGTGATTTCACAATTGCTACGAATCAATGAAAAAAGGTTGAAAAGTCAAAAGGGTCGATCAAACTAAAAAATTCCCTCTTAAGGGCAAATGTTTTGAATTTGGACAATCCTGAGAGTTTTATCTTTGGGTCTGTAATAAAAAAAAAGTTTAAATATTGGAAAAAGAAATTCCAAGAGATTCAGGATTAGTTAAGATTTCAGACACCCCTCGCCCCTGTGTACGTTCTTAGTTGTGTAACAAAAGCTGGAATTTATTTTTGCAGGTTTTCATTCACTGAAAATCACAAGAGATTCAGGCATACGACCTATCAGTTATGGAGAAAAATCCATCGCATACCGTAGAAGGAAAATGGTTGCCATAAACCTGATATCGAAAATGTGGAAAACTGTTCCCGTAAAAAATGTATTATTTTGAATGTAAGGTGAAAACGGTAAGAATAACAGCAAGTGACTTGCTATGACAGAAAAACCTTAATTTGCTTGAAAAAAAAACGTTGAATATTTGTGTAAAATAAATTGAGACGGAGAATGAACGAAGATAACGTGGGGGTAGCAGGGATAGAGAATGAAGGTTTCTTCTGCTTCAATTTTTCATGTTTTTTTCAAAGTAATTACTTAAAAAGACATTAAACAAAATATAAATTTTCGAGTTTTTCTTTTTAAGTATTGCGCTTTTGAAAATATTGCCTTTGTCATGCTTCGCGTTTATTTAAAATGGCTTCGCTATGCTCAAGATTTTTCCACTTTTTGATTTTCAGAATGCTTAATTGTCAGAATAAATTAGTGGGGAAAAGTAGAATTTGCAAAATAATCGAACTCTTTTTATTTTATGCTTAGGTTACCAACTTTTCCTAATACTGTTTCTAACAGATTGTTTATACTGTTTTTCTTATAAACTGATTATCTATTAACAAAATTTATAACTTCCCCCCGTGATTCTTTAAGATTTTTCCGTGTTTTCAGCCCCTCCCCCTCGGGTCAAATAGTTCCAGATTTACCACGTTTTTCTAATACAGATTAAAATTTTGATCCCAAATACAATTTATCACTATTAAAAGTGTTTCAAAATATGAATGTTAGAGGGGGGAATGACCCTCGGTAATTGACTCCTAAATGCAGTCACACAAAATTTTTATTTTTTTAATTGTTCTACCTAGAGATACTGTCTAATATATGTATCTATAAATAAAAGACAAATAATTAATCGGAAAACTAAATAAATTCTTCTGTCCAAAAACTCAAACGAAAAAATCTTTTTGTTAAGTATCTTTTAAGTTTCAGTTATAAAATTTAGATAAAATGGTTAGATTGTATTATTAGATGTACCAAACCTTTTTTAATGAACATCGTATCGAAGCAGTGATCCTTGAACATTGGTAGAGGGCTCGTTTGATCGGAAGTTAAACGTTCTATTGCCCTTATTGAGTTACCAAGAAGATTTGAGGTTAAATAGCCCCCCCCCCCCTCCAAATCGTTTCATCAGAATTTTGAGATAGCCATTTTGCTCAACATAGTTGAAAAGTCATAACATTAGGCCTTTGGTGATTCCATGATTCCCCCCCATCCCCTGGGTATAAATCTTTAAGTTACAAATTTTTCCATTGTTTATGTGTAGTATTTGTAAGTGGGAAGTATACAGACATTTTTGGGGGTATTTTGTGCTTGGGGTGGGTTTTCTCGGGGTTATTTTCCTTGCGCGGGCAAATTTCCAAGGCTGAACTTTCCAGGGAAAATTTTGCGCTCCAGGGAAAATTTAGGGCAGAGGCGCCATTTGGGCCAAATCTTGGGGTGAGCATAAACTCCATCTGCCCCCCCACCCCCCGATTCACTTCGTGTTGCGTAAGAGAAAATGCAGGTTTTGGCAGCACATTGATCGAATATTCTAAGTAAAATCTTATTTTCAGCACCCGTGTGTTGCTTGGAAATGTACTGCAACAGAATGTAGAACTGAGCCACACAGACCTCTAGGATTAATTATAACAACGAAGATTACAATCAATGAGGTTAAGTGATTAAACTGAAAGTGGAAAATTCAACCAGACTACAGGATGACCTTCCTCAGCAAGAAAATTTCTTATTTAAGTAAACAATACGTCGGTGAAAGTAATCTTCATTGTTATGCTGAGGGTTGTAACCAAAATCTTGGTTTTCCTTCAGCAGAAATCTTTCAGATCAAATATATTTCCAAAAAGGAAAAACATAACAAGAGAAAAAAAAAATATTACAATACTCAAGGTAACAAGGGAAACCACCGAGGCTTCATCTTTGCAAAATCGTCAACAATCTCGTCGTAGTTCAAATTTTTTACTAAATCCTTTTCTGCAAATATCAAAAAGATGTGACTGAGACGATCATCTCCTGTTGTAGACCGCAGGTAGTTTTTCACTATTTGTAGGCTAGAAAACAAAGACTCATTGCCCGCTGTTGTCACAGGAAGTCTGGCAGCAATATGAAGTACTTTATTTACTTCTGAGTAAGCCACTGTTAATGCCTGAAGATGGTAGACAATGTCTGGAAACTTTTCCAGCTTTTCGCCTCATCGAGCAAGAAACGTTGGGCAATACCAGCTGGAGACTCGAGAAGAATGTCGTCGATATCCATATCGCCGTAAAGAGCAGAGAAACGCTTGAGCAACTATGTGTCCATAAGCTTGGTCGATCTTGGATCCAAGGCTTCGAGTGTGTTCAGCACTGGCAAGTTATGTGAACCTTTTGTCAAATTTAGCTAGTAGATAGTCGGAAATCTCGAAGTACTCTCGCTTCATTTCATCCGCCAAAGTTGTAGTCTGATTGCCAAATTCGATGAAGTTCTTTCCTAGCGTCGAAGTTGTCACAAATTGTTTAGATGCTTGGTGATCTTCTGAGTTCTTCGAGGTCATACTTTCTGACTAACAGAGGAGGGTCTAGTCATGGGTTCATTCACAGCAGGTACTTCGATATCGAGTTCTGTCGCAAACTTTTTAGCCTTCTCGAAAAGCGATACGAATGAACCGTCTGAATACAGGTCGGTGAGTTCGCTTCGTGTGGCTTGAATCAGGGTGCAAGATCTGGAAAAAACCTAATCGACGGCCTGGAGCTGCTGAGACAGCAAGTTCATCGCTCGCATAATTGCTGCTATGTAGTGCAATTGGAAGATAACAAGGAACGATTCCATCTTCTTCTGGAGCCCAGCTGACTCTGTCCGTGCTTCGCCGTTGGCTTCCTCGCTTACAGCAGACATTACAGCTTAAATGCGTTCATATCGGAGTCTAATCTTTGATATAAATCGATACCAGTAAGACCATTGCGTGGCAGCACTTCTTTCCAGCTCCCGAACTGGCAGTTTGGCAGCTTTATGGGCCTCAACAAACAACTGATGCTGAGTGTTGCTGTTGGAAATGAATTTGTATAGAGTCGGGACCAGTGAGAAAAAAGAACCAACAGTGCCGACAGATTCAACGCAGCTCGCAACTGAACACCGGAGAATGATCCGCTCATCACACTTGCTCCGTCGTAGCACTGTGCGACACAGTAATTCCAATCGAGTCCAATTCTTGTCACTGTGTCATGAATTAAATGTGCTAGACTTTCAGTATCCAGGCTCTTCGTGTGATAGCATCCAATCGGTCTTTCTTTTACTTTTCCTTCGTCGAAGTACCTAAGGAGAATGGCAAGCTGCTCTTTCTTCGAGTTGTCCTTCGTTTAGTCGACCAGAACGGAAAAGTATTTGGCACTTTTCAATTCTTGCACTATCGTGCGCTGAAGCCTGGAACCGATCACCCAAATAAAATTGTTCTGGTATTCATGGGATGTGTAGTGACCTTACTGTCTCTGCAGCTTGTTGAAGAGCGTAGGAGAGTACTCTGAGAGAAGATTGCAGGTCTCAACAAAATTTCCCCTGTTTGTCGAGGATTCTGTTTCGTCGTGCCCCCTAAAAGCAGTGCCGAGTCGCCCCAATAGAGCTGTTACTTATAATAAGGCTGTTACGTGCTCTTTGTTCTCCTTGATTTCCTTGTTTCTGTATGTCATTAAAACAGACGCGATTAGTTTTACCTCCTTGGTTTGTATGGCTGTGAACTTCGTCCATGAAACTGCACTGTCTTTGTGGTGGTCTTACTAGTATGCTGTTCGAGATGTCTTTCCATCTTCTCGCACCGACGTCTATGAAAGGTCTAGACCCGTACCTCTGCCCACGAAGAGTAGACGTGCCGCTAAAGGGTCTGCAATAGAAGCAGTAAACAGAATCATCCTGGACGGAGTACTCCAGCCACGGGTGCTTTTCATAATTTGAAGCATTGAATGACCTTTTCGGCTTGCCGTTTGTTGTCACTTGCGCAGGGTATTGTACTAGTTTCGGTTGGAAGGGATGATCGAGAGAGGACGAAGATATGTCCGTTGGGCCACTGGACCGGCGATGCTCTTCATCTTGTGGCGTACCTCACCAAAACTGAGGCTCCGACAGACCTGCGACAGGCGTAGTGGTTCCTTGGGGTGTCTCGTTTCCTGCTTGCTCGATCTGAGGGCCCTTCACTTCATTCGAAGCAGACAAAACGTCGGCAATGGTTTGTTCAGATGCTGAATTACACATCTGAAAGAAAGTATACACATAAGTTTGACTTCTAACCAGTGTAACACCTTTACTAGTTTAGCCTACACTTTTTCAAATCCATTTTAAAATCTGTCACATCCTGGTCACGTTATAGGCTTATTTGCGTTCTTGCAGTGGCGTTCTAGTATGGCTTGAAAATTGCTTTTCGACGCTGATTGCTTGATATTCATAATTCAGAAACTGAAGATGTTGCGGAAGCAACTCTTTTTGGATATGTCTAAGTGGTGGATTGATAATCTGACCGCTGAAGAGATTCAGAAAGTTGGCCCAAGTGGCGAAAAGTGTTTCGTGACTACAGAAACTCGAACCCGTCTCTAGTTAGGGACAGATCTAGAGAAAAATCTTGTGGGGGGGGGGTTCTGGACCAAGGGTGCCAATCTGATTTGAGCGTAATGATAGGGGTGGGGTGGGGTGTAGATAACGCTTTCGTCAGACCAGTTCGTTTGTGTGAATCTGGTTGGTGCTGATGTAAAATAACAAAGAAACCTCTTTGAAAGCCAAGACTATTTTCCTATAGCAGTAAAATGCGTATTAACAATAGATGCGAGCCGATTCTTTGATGACTAAATTACTATGGCTTCATTGAGACTTTTTGAATGAGTAGACCAGACTAAATTTTTTTCTTTAGAGTTGGATATAAAAAAATCAATTAATGGGGAAAATAAAATTTATTATCATTGACAAAGAAATTTTTGACATCCTGGAATTTTCGAATCTTTGATAATCAGGAGACGCTTACAATCTTTTATTTATTTAAACTGTAAGAGGAGAAGTAGTAATAGTAGCCGAGAAAGTTTCAAACTAAATCTTCCTGTCGTTCTTGATATATTGCTGAGGTTCTTATTGGCACCCATACTTACAGTGCCTTTTGATATGGTCATTATCTATTTATCTCCCATAATTTCGGGGTAATAATAAACAAAATATGGGGGTACGAAAGAGAGGGAGACAGGGGCACTAAAAAAATTCAATAGTTTTCCAAGTTGTCTTGCAGGGTTGATACAGCTTGAGATAATTGATACTTGTGAATCAGCCAACCTTATCAATCTGGGTAATTTCCAACTTCCACATTATTTTCGGATAATATAGACATCATTCCACTAGAACTTCGTCTTAGGAAGATACTATTCTACCTTGCATCTTACTACAGTCAGGCAGCTCAATAAGATAGGGCATGTGAATTAGCTCTCCCAAATCCCACTCGGCAGACTCAAATATCCAAAGCATTTCCCAAAGCCCCCTTTATAATATGTCTCTCCTCCCGTGACTCCTCCTGATAATACTCCTATCAATGACTCCCAGAAACCGTATCCCAAATCAATGGGCTCTTAAGAAAGAAAACAAAAAATTTGCCGAAAAAAAAGAAAAAAAAAGAAAACACAATATGAAGATGAAGAACTAGCAATTAAGTTTAATTATATGATTAATTTTTCCTGAAAACGAGGTTTATATTGTAATTTATGACGAAATGATTCGTAAACTGATCGTGCGACTAGTTTCATGTCTGAATCTCTAGCAGATCTTGATCAAAATCTTGGGTAAGGGGGCCACTCTACCATGGGTGCCAATTTGATTCGAGATAGGCACCAAATTGAAAATTTTATTTTAAAAAGATTAAAAAAAGAAAAAAGAACAGAACAAGGGCGCCAGAAATATCTTTGGGGAAGGGTCCCCCGCCCCCGACCCCATGGATCTGTTCCTGGCCTAAATTGCTTTTAACTCTTTAATTCGTCTAATTTCAACGAAATTAGCTATATAGTTAAAAGAAATTGATAGACAGATTTATTACACGAAAGCCCTATTGGGCCATTCGCTATTTAATTAGTCACAAAACTAAAATTAAGAATTTTTTGAGTGGGGAGTAGGGGCAGTTCAAAAAGTATTACTCCTTAACATAAATTAATGTTGTAAGTTGCCTTGTCATATCCCCATCATGGCAGCCCAGACACCATACCCTAAATCGACAGGCTCACAAGAAAGAGAATAAAACAAATCTGCCAAAAAAAGAAAATACATTCTGAAGATGAAGATCTAGCAACCAAGTTAAATTATATGAATAATTTTTCATAAAAACGAGGTTTATCTTATATTTTATGAAGAAATGATTCATAAACTGATCTTGCAAGCAGTTTCATGTCTGAATCCCTAACAGATCAAGAGCAAAATTTTGGGTAAGGGGGCTGCTGAACCAAGGGCGCCAACGTGACTCGAGGTGGGCAGCAAATTGAAAAGTTCATTTTAAATAAGACTAAAAAAAGAAAAGAAAAAAGAACGGAATAAGTGTACCAGAAGTGTCTTAGAAGGAGGGTCGCCCCCTCCGACCTCATATATCTGTTCCTTGCCTAAATTGCTTTTAATTCTTTCATTCATTTAATCTTAACCAAATTAGCTATATAGTTGAAATAAATAGATATATAGATTTATTCGCACGAAAGCCCTATTGGGCCATTCGCTATTTAATTAGTCACAAAACTAAAATTAAGGATTCAAGATCTATATGTCATATATATGTAAACAGATAACGTTTATCTGTCAAATATAGAAATATTTTAAACCCATAAAAATCTTCAGACACAGGGTATTGGTTGTGCTATAATTATGCTATTAAAATGAATTGTGACATATTTAATAAAGGGTTTTTCACACACGGAGTTGAACAAGAAGCTACCTCTGTTTAAAGCATATGTTTTTTGAATTTTCTATTGAGTTTCTGCCCTTTTGACAACCTGGTTGTACAGATGGACTTATGGTTTCCTTCAAAATCCTCAACAGCTGTCCCTAAAAGTTAGAAAGTCATGCTTTTAAAAGATTCAGAATTTCCCCTGAAACTTGGTTTTATGACCTGATCTCTTCCTGAGCTATGTTTTGACAACTTTGACAGATCTCGTATATTTCAATTTTGTGTAATAATCACCTTCATGTTATGTGAAAATATCAACTTAATAACCTCAGCCATTCCTGAAATAACGCAAATGCACTTTTCGCCGATCTTTATTTAAACGGGTGTTTTGATATTGTTCGACCCCCTCCTTACCATTTAATGGTAGTTCAATTGATTACCATTAATAGTTCCTGAAATATTGAAGTTACGCCATTTTCACATTTGGTTCTTTCAACCAAAGAGAGGTAGAGGTTGAGAGGTAGGAGCTCCCTTGGTTCTTTCAAAAAGACAATAAAAAATTATCTAGTTTTGAATTAGTTTAATTTGAATAAAGATTCTAAATAGAAAAGTGATTTTAACCTTTATTGAGGTTTTTTGTGTGGGGATTGGAGTGGTTTCCTCCTGGATGAAGAGGTGGGGACTTGTAAGGATGGTTTTGTTGGTAGGGGCAATGGTTGTATCGAGGAGTGGAGGGGGAGCCATAGTGTGTATTTATTTTTGAGGTGATAAGGGACTCAGCATGCATTTTTTGCATAGAGATGAGAGATTATGTATGTTATGACTGTTATATATATTTTTTAATAAACCCGAATGAACTGAACTGAACTGGTTCAGAATTCTCTGGCATTTTCCCTGAATTTTTCTATATAAATTCATTCATAAATACCTGAGAATCCTGGGACTAGAATTCGCCACAGAATTCCACCTGTACGGTTATTGGTCTTTGCTATTAAAATTGTAGAAGTATAATAATAAAATAATCCAATATTTCAAGTATTTAGTATATTTATTTATATATGCAAATATTTTTTATAAAGAAAAATGAATTGACAAAGCGATATTGTCAGTTTAAAATCTATTATGTCTTCATTAAAAGAGACAATGACCCCCTCCTCCCCCAACAAAAAGAAATATTGTCCGAGTCGTAGAACGTAACAAAAATTTATATAAAGTAATTTTTGACGAGTTTTCTTTTTCAAAATTCGTAATTTATAACCGAAACATTGGATCTGACATATGAACAATTTCTTAGTGTTCAATGGGATTAGTCTGACTCATTGTTGTCAAAATATCAGATCTTTATTCCTCGATTTCTTTATTCAAAGAAGTCTCTGTTCGCTTTAAGTTTGATAGCCTAAAGGGGTTGATGCGTGCTTGTTCTAATTTGTTAAATTTTGTTTTCCTTTTTGCTGATAAATACATCTTTGATTTTCAAATGTTCTAGTTTTACGTGATGTAATCTAGCATTAGTGTATGCAGTACTTTTATACTGAGGATAACTTTTAGTTGAGGGAAGAGCTAAAAAATCCAAAAAATGAGTTTGTTTTTCTTGAATATTGTCGTTTCAAGCTCAAATACAAAAATCTAGAATTTTTAGAGCAAGATGGAAAAATTGTACGAGTATTTCGTCCAAAAAATCAAACTTACCCCGCTCTACCACACAGTTTTTGCAAAAACACAGGCGCGTTAGCCTTGCTTGGACAAAAATAACAGTATGGTCCTCAATCAAAATGGTTTGAAATTAAAAGTTGTCTAGATTCCGCCTATTTTCCATCATCAATATTTTACAGCTAATTTATACACGCTGCTAACTACAACGGGGCTGGAACCCTTTATTTGCGCATTCTAAATTTCATACTTGACAATCCAGTACAATCCAGGAGTCAATTGACGTTCAAGAGCGCCAGATAAGTTGCTTGACATACATTAAACAATTATTTGTTTGCATGAGAAGACTATAGTGTAAACTGTCTCTCTGCAGAGGCAAAGGAGTATGGTGGACTACACAACGTCACCATGAAATCACACAGGCCCTTACCTTTTCTTTCGCTTTTGCATTCTTACTTTTTCTTAAGGCAGCAAAAAAAAAAAAAAAAAAAAAAAAAAAAAAAAAGCCGAATTCTCTTCTTAAGTGGTTACGCGTACAATTTGTTCATATTCGTTAAAATGGAATTCCAAGGTTCAACAACATCGCTTCGAACCTTCTCTTGTTTAAATTTGGTTTCCTTCATGGTGTAGGAAAACATAGTGGTCAGAGGCAAAATACTATTGCACTATCCATCAAGGTCAATTTCAGGATCCAAAAGTGACAATGCTTTCAGTGTGCAGTCTTTGTGGTAAATTATGGGGAAACCCCGTCTTTTATCTCGTTCATTTCATCTGACAGTCAAATTATGAGAAATTATAATACTTCTTTGCCTCTTTAGGTAGAAATTTAACCGACCAAATTATATGTTTCCTTCGATTAAAGGGCTCTCCGGCTAAGTATTCTGCTTCAATATTTTTATCCCAAGTTCCATGAAGGGTCCAAACAGCTTCTTTTACATTCCAAACTACAACTGATACTTGTTTTCAAGATACTTCTTTTACATTCCAAACTACTCCGACTGACTGTGATACTTATGTTTCTTAAATAGTAGCAAACATTTTTTCCCAGTTTTATGATTTACAATTTTCAGTTCACCATAATGGTCAAACCACAGCTTAGCATTGAATATATTGTGCAATTTAGTTTTAACTTTACCCCATACATAGTGGTTTCCAGTAGTGGGGAATTTTAAGTAGGTGCCTCCTTGATTTTTAAGTGGGTTTCTCCTTTTGGTGTTATTATTATCGATGTATCAATTGATGTATCGTCTACCGAAAATTCTTGGTGGCAAACTGAATTTTTGCTCTCACAATGGTGAGCAGCAGTATGTTGCCTATGACATACCTGCTCCGAGACACATTTTCATCCAAGATCATCTGTTCTATCCCATTCATATGTTTCTTCTAGCAAGGGATTAAAAGGTTTCGTGGTTCGAAAACTTGCCATCCCGTAATAAGAGACAACAAATGCAGCAATGTAGGCTGATTGGTCACAACTGTCTGATTTCATTGCAGCTTTGTCCAATATGCTTAAATATTGAAACTCTTCAGTTAACCCTTGTAACATAGATAAAAGCTCATTGATGTTAAATGGCAGTTTGATACTGAAAAAGTATTTTTCCGATTTTGTTTTATTGTTTTTTCCACAGGTTAAGCTTGGATTGGGCTTGTCAGGTATTCGAATTCTTCTTTGAGGCTTTTTAGCTGGGCTTTTAGCAGCAGGACAGACATCACTTTGGAGCTTTCTTCTACTTTTAATCGAGACAATTTGTGCTTGTTCAATCGGTTCAATCAATTGGTTTGTTACTTTTAATTCATCTTCACTTTCTTTATTACTACTGCTTGAATTTGTATCCACTTCAAATAAATTTTTTCAGCTATCTTGGGCTTTTAATGAACTTTTTGATAAGCTTTCTTAAACTTAGCTTACCTTAAACTTTGCGTCTTTATTTGCATCAAAAAATTTATCTCTAGACTCTGAAGATATTTCTTCAAAAGCATTTGGTGATTCTGGCGTCAATGTACTTGCTTCTCTTCTAGTATCCAGCTGTGTTTGCTCTAATTCTTCAAGCTCTTGCTGTTCCTGACTTAATAGTTCTTTTTCACTACATATGTCATCATGAGCCATCAGTCCCTTATTTGTTTTAGTCAAATCATAAGAGTCTACAACAGCTTTCAGCGCAACCTTCGTAGGCATGTGTTGAACTTTTACCTTTTAATATAAAGGCTGGACTTGGCCCACCTTCTCATATAGAGAATGGACCACAATTGCTCCATCACTGGCAGTTTTCTGAAGTTATGCAATAGATTCCTGTTGTTCTTTATAGTATTTCCCTATTATTCATGTAGTTTCTTCGGCAGCAGCAAACTTATAAACACGATTGCTAATCATCTTTTCAGTTGCAGATTCTTTTAATTTGTCAGAGTTGAAGCTGCTTATTTACTAATCCAATGGAATCTACCCATTGTTGAATATCTGTCTGTTTTCGCTTTCAAGAAAAGCTTAATCCCTTCATTTGTCACTGCAAACCTAGTGTCAAAATCGTTGGGATCGAAATTGATTCTGGCTCCTTCCAGTTTAAGCGTTACCTAGAGAAGACGAGTACAATAAGACAGCCTCCCTTCTGATAACATAACATATTTTCGATTGTATTATTTCGCATAACTTGCCCATATTATACAGGCAATTAAAACAATGTGACCGACCTCTAACACTCCTTGCCAAGTTGATATAGTTTAGCTATAAAAAAATTACCCTTTAGGGTGGGGCCACCCTTTTGCTCGGGAGACATTTGGGTTCCATTGCAAATGAACTTGTAGCATCACTCGCAGGTAGTTTCAGCCATTGGCATTCAAAGCTGAACTGTTATTTTGATTAGTCGTGAATCTGTTATTACTGTGTGTTAACATGATGAGAACCCTCTTCCAAAATATACAGAAAATTTAGTCTTTGTAGCAAAATGAAATATTGAAAGTAATTTGGCACTGACTATTTTTTCTACAATTTCTTTTTTCAGTACTTTTTTTTTCAGATTGTTTTCAGTCATAAAAAAGCCCACAGCGGGGGATTTGGGTCCTGGCAAAAATTGTTTAGTACGTTTTTTCTTTGTCAAATAGAGTTTAACTTGTTTTCTATACATGAACTAACATTTGATAGGCATTTAGGCAAATTTTCACTCTTACACTAGAAAAATCGGAAAAAACTTTGAAAAAATGGAAAATGTGAAACAAATGTTTAACTGAATAGATCGTTTTACTCAAACACTTTCCATAGGCATAAAATATAACTATATTTATAGGTCATGTGTACATCTCATAAACTACTTTAAATTAACAAAAAATACTCCCCATGCTATAATTAAAATTAAGAACAAAATTATACCAAAACAGGGTTGAGAGAAGAGAGAAGGAGGGGTTTATTAATATAAATAAACAAAACAAAACAAGCAATCAGCCCAAAGTTAAGCGAGTTCGGCTTTAGATCTCTTATTTGATGGACTTAACTTATTTGGTCAAGGAGTCACATGAATTTTGCAACCGCTGTATTTCAGTTCAACCCAAAAGCCATTCAAAATGAATCAATTCCAAATAGCGAGTAAAAAACCCCATCTAAAACAAAGCTTCTTATGAAGTTGATTTCATGAATTTGACTGATTTAGCCACTGACCCACTCGAATTTTGGAAACACAGAATTAAAACTGAAAGCCATTCACGTTATCAGATTATCAAGATTATCAAAGTATTGCCAAGTCTGTCAAATCTAGAATTATGCTATCAAAATTGTATCTGGCACTATCAAAATATTATCAAGCATTACCAAAATAGTGTGCGCTATTATTGAAATCATGCCTGGAATTATTAAATATCTTGTACAGCATTATCAAAATCCCAGATGGTATAATGAGAATCTTCTATGATATTGTTAAAACTTTACATAGAATTATCAAAACCTTGCTATATATTAACAAAGTCATGCATGCCATTATGAAAATTCTACCTGCTACTAAGAAAAAAATTTTCTGGCAATATCAAAACATGTCTTATATAATCAAATCATACATGATGTTATCTAAAGGATGTGATCTGAAAGCATTGTCATAATATCTCACAAGACTTTGAAAATGCATGATAAGATATTATAATATTTAAACATTATTTGATAATATCATGCGAGACTTTGATAATATAATGTAAGGTTTTGATAATATTTGACAAGGTTTTGGTATGGAATTGGAATGGGAAATGCTGTAATAGGGGTCATAAATGGGGGAAGCGGAATTAGAACTGGATTTGCTGTAATGGGGGGGGGGGAGAAGCGGGGGGGAGCATCGGACTTACTTATATTTGAAAAAATTATTTATAAAGATTTAGGTAGAATAATGAGAATGGCTTGTAAAAACACAAAAAAATAGATTTAGAGAACAATTTTTATTAAGAAACTGTCAGATAAAGTCCTAGGAATGACAATATGTATCATAAGGATGTCACGGGCCAGCTGCATATTGCCACGGTGGCGTGAATTTACGTAGTGTTGGCTCAAAAAACGTGGTATTTTCGTTAATAACTCTTTAAAATGTCCAAATGCAAAAAAAGTCTATCTTTTTTACTTCGGTTGGGTGTTTCATGTACTAGCGAAACGTCTTATTGTGAAGTTGATATTTTTTGTTATTATTTCTATTGTAAGATATGAGGATTCTGTTGCATAATATGTAATACTTACTGCTCATTCAAAATATGATTTTGCTAATACCAAAATTTAAATTGATATAATGTGACAGACAAGTGTGCTTAATATAGGAATAGAAATAAGGCATTTTCAATAAAGCCTCTCAGACATATCTCTTACCATGACTTACATTTACCTCTAATAATAACCCTCGATCTCTGAAATTGGTTGCTTAGGGTCCCCCACCTTTCTTGATTTCAGGTGTTTTGCTTATATTTTATGCTATATCAGCTTTTTTACGTTTGTTTTTCCATTTGTTGAATTTTAATTGCTTTCTCTGTGATTTCATGAGTTTCAAATGTTTTTTATTAATATACAGGTATGTACAAAAAAGCACTTATTATTTAGATTTCTTGCTCTAGAATAAATCTTATAAAGCAATCATCTATGCAATATAATTAACATTATATTTTATAATGTTATAAAATAACATTATTTAATATTTTAATATTTTTTCTTAAGAATATCATTTTTCTTTCAAGGGGTTTTTTCTTCGATGCTTTTGTTCTTCTTTGATCCATTTTTTTCTCATGTAATCTTCACAATTCAAAGACTGCTGTCCGCTTTAGGATTTGAAATAGATTTTTCCTCAATTGAGCTGCACTAAACAGCTGGAACAAGATAGCCTTTCTAATATTATGATTTAGAGAAATACTTTCTGCGTGATAACCTTTCTGTGCACGGAGAAATCCGTGCCCCAGTTTCTAGAATACTTAAATGGATCGTATGTTTCAAATCGTTCCTATATGAAAGAGCGCAAGCCCCCCAATACTATTGATTTTCGAATTATTAACCACCCTATTTTTGTGGCGTAATTATTTTTCTGACGTGAAATAGACCAGTTAAGTTAGCTATTGAATCAGTGAGATTTTACATAGCATTGGTTTTAGATATTTCATTGCGTAGATGATAAGAATCTAGAGCAAGAAATCTAAATAATAAGTGCTTTTTTGTACATACCTGTATATTAATAAAAAACATTTGAAACTCATGAAATCACAGAGAAAGCAATTAAAATTCAACAAATGGAAAAACAAACGTAAAAAAGCTGATATAGCATAAAATATAAGCAAAACACCTGAAATCAAGAAAGGCGGGGGACCCTAAGCAACCAATTTCAGAGATCAAGGGTTATTATAGAGGTAAATGTAAGTCATGGTAAGAGATATGTCTGAGAGGCTTTATTGAAAATGCCTTATTTCTATTCCTATATTAAGCACACTTGTCTGTCACATTATATCAATTTAAATTTTGGTATTAGCAAAATAAGACGTTTCGCTAGTACATGAAACACCCAACCGAAGTAAAAAAGATAGACTTTTTTTGCATTTGGACATTTTAAAGAGTTATTAACGAAAATACCACGTTTTTTGAGCCAACACTACGTAAATTCACGCCACCGTGGCAATATGCAGCTGGCCCGTGACATCCTTATGATACATATTGTCATTCCTAGGACTTTATCTGACAGTTTCTTGATAAAAATTGTTCTCTAAATCTATTTTTTTGTGTTTTTACAAGCCATTCTCATTATTCTACCTAAATCTTTATAAATAATTTTTTCAAATATAAGTAAGTCCGATGCTCCCCCCCCCCGCTTCTCCCCCCCCCCCATTACAGCAAATCCAGTTCTTTTTCCGCTTCCCCCATTTATGACCCCTATTACAGCATTTCCCATTCCAATTCCATACCAAAACCTTGTCAAATATTATCAAAACCTTACATTATATTATCAAAGTCTCGCATGATATTATCAAATAATGTTTAAATATTATAAAATCTTATCATGCATTTTCAAAGTCTTGTGAGATATTATGACAATGCTTTCAGATCACATCCTTTAGATAACATCATGTCTGATTTGATTATATATGACATGCTTTCATATTGCCAGAAAAATTTTTTCTTAGTAGCAGGTAGAATTTTCATAATGGCATGCATGACTTTGTTAATATATTGCAAGGTTTTGATAATTCTATGTAAAATTTTAACAATATCATAGAAGATTCTCATTATACCATCTGGGATTTTGATAATGCTGTACAAGATATTTAATAATTCCAGGCATGATTTCAATAATAACGCACACGATTTTGGTAATGCTTGATAATATTTTGATAGTGCCAGATACGATTTTGATAGCATAATTCTAGATTTTATAGACTTGGCAATACTTTGATAATCTTGATAATCTGATAACGTGAATGGCTTTCAGTTTTAATTCTGTGTTTCCACAATTCGAGTGGGTCAGTGGCTAAATCAGTCAAATTCATGAAATCAACTTCATAAGAAGCTTTGTTTTAGATGGGGTTTTTTACTCGCTATTTGGAATTGATTAATATTTATATTAATAAACCCATCTCTTCTCTCAACCCTGTTTTGGTATAATTTTTTTCTTTAATTATAGCATGGGGAGTATTTTTTGTTAATTTAAAGTAGTTTATGAGATGTACACATGACTTATAAATATAGTTATATTTTATGCCTATGGAAAGTGTTTGAGTAAAACGATCTATTCAGTTAAACATTTGTTTCACATTTTCCATTTTTTCAAAGTTTTTCCCGATTTTTCTAGTGTAAGAGTGAAAATTTGCCTAAATGCCTATCAAATGTTAGTTCATGTATAGAAAACCAGTTAAACTCTATTTGACAAAGAAAAAAACGTACTAAACAATTTTTGCCAGGACCCAAATCCCCCGCTGTGGGCTTTTTTATGACTGAAAACAATCTGAAAAAAAAGTACTGAAAAAAGAAATTGCAGAAAAAATAGTCAGTGCCAAATTGCTTTCAATATTTTATTTTGCTACAAAGACTAAATTTTCTGTATATTTTGGAAGAGGGTTCTCATCATGTTAACACACAGTAATAACAGATTCACGACTAATCAAAATAACAGTTCAGCTTTGAATGCCAATGGCTGAAACTACCTGCGAGTGATGCTACAATTTCATTTGCAATGGAACCCAAATGTCTCCCGAGCAAAAGGGTGGCCCCACCCTAAAGGGTAATTTTTTTTATAGCTAAACTATATCAACTTGGCAAGGAGTGTTAGAGGTCGGTCACATTGTTTTCATTGCCTGTATAATATGGGCAAGTTATGCGAAATAGTACAATCGAAAATATTTTATGTTATCAGAAGGGAGGCTATCTTATTGTACTCGTCTTCTCTAAGTAACGCTTAAACATGAAGGAGCCAGAATCAATTTCAATCCCAACGATTTTGACACTAGGTTTGCAGTGACAAATGAAGGGATTAAGCTTTTCTTGAAAGCGAAAAAAGCCAGATATTCAACAATGGGTAAATTCCATTGGATTAGTAAATAAGCAGCTTCAACTCTGACAAATTAAAAGAATCTGCAACTGAAAAGATGATTAGCAATCTTGTTTATAAGTTTGATGCTGCCGAAGAAACTACAGGAATAATAGGGAAATACTATAAAGAACAACAGGAATCTATTGCATAACATCAGAAAACTGCCAGTGATGGAGCAATTGTGGTCCATTCTCTATATGAGAAGGTGGGCCAAGTCCAGCCTTTATATTAAAAGGTAAAAGTTCAACACATGCCTACGAAGGTTGCGCTGAAAGCTGTTGTAGACTCTTATGATTTGACTAAAACAAATAAGGGACTGATGACTCATGATGACATATGTAGTGAAAAAGAACTATTAAGTCAGGAACAGCAAGAGCTTGAAGAATTAGAGCAAACACAGCTGGATACTAGAAGAGAAGCAAGTACATTGACGCCAGAATCACCAAATGCCTTTGAAGAAATATCTTCAGAGTCTAGAGATAAATTTTTTGACGCAAATAAAGACGCAAAGTTTAAGGTAAGCTAAGTTTAAGAAAGCTTATCAAAAAGTTCATTAAAATCCCAAGATAGCTGAAAAAAGTTATTTGAAGTGGATACAAATTCAAGTAGTAGTAATAAAGAAAGTGAAGATGAATTAAAAGTAACAAACCAATTGATTGAACCGATTGAACAAGCACAAATTGTCTCGATTAAAAGTAGAAGAAAGCTCCAAAGTGATGTCTGTCCTGCTGCTAAAAGCCCAGCTAAAAAGCCCCAAAGAAGAATTCGAATACCTGACAAGCCCAATCCAAGCTTAACCTGTGGAAAAAACAATAAAACAAAATCGGAAAAATACTTTTTCAGTATCAAACTGCCATTTAACATCAATGAGCCTTTATCTATGTTACAAGGGTTAAATGAATAGTTTCAATATTTAAACATATTGGACAAAGCTGCAATGAAATCAGACATTGTGACCAATCAGCCTACATTGCTGCATTTTTTGTCTCTTATTACGGGATGGCAAGTTTTCGAACCACGAAGCCTTTTAATCCCTTGCTAGAAGAAACATATGAATGGGATAGAACAGATGATCTTGGATGAAAATGTGTCTCGGAGCAGGTATGTCATAGGCAACATACTGCTGCTCACCATTGTGAGAGAAAAAATTCAGTTTGCCACCAAGAATTTTCGGTAGACGATACATCAATTGATACATCGATAAGAATAACACCAAAAGGAGAAACCCACTTAAAAATCAAGGAGGCACCTACTTAAAAATCCCCACTACTGGAAACCACTATGTATGGGGTAAAGTTAAAACTAAATTGCACAATATATTCAATGCTAAGCTGTGGTTTGACCATTATGGTGAACTGGAAATTGTAAATCATAAGACTGGGAAAAAATGTTTGCTACTATTTGAGAAACATAAGTATCACAGTCAGTCGGAGGGGAAACAAGTATCAGGTGTAGTTTGGAATGTAAAAGAAGCTGTTTGGACCCTTCATGGAACTTGGGATAAAAATATTGAAGCAGAACACTTAGCCGGAGAGCCCTTTAATCGAAAGAAACATATAATTTGGTCGGTTAAATTTTTACCTAAAGAGGCAAAGAAGTATTATAATTTCTCATAATTTGACTGTCAGATGATATGAACCAGATAAAAGACAGGGTTGTCCCGTAATTTACCACAAATACTGCACACTGAAAGCATTGTCACTTTTGGATCCTGAAATTGACCTTGATGGATAGTGCAATAGTATTTTGCCTAAGACCACTATGTTTTCCTACACCATAAAGGAAACCGAATTTAAACAAGAGAAGGTTCGAAGCGATGTTGTTGAACCTTGGAATTCCATTTTAACGAATATGAACAAATTGTACGCGTACCCACTTAAGAAGAGAATTCGGTTTTTTTTTTTTGCTGCCTTAAGAAAAAGTAAGAATGCAAAAGCGAAAGAAAAGGTAAGGGCCTGTGTGATTTCATGGTGACGTTGTGTAGTCCACCATACTCCTTTGCCTCTGCAGAGAGACAGTTTACACTATAGTCTTCTCATGCAAACAAATAATTGTTTAATGTATGTCAAGCAACTTATCTGGCGCTCTTGAACGTCAATTGACTCCTGGATTGTACTGGATTGTCAAGTATGAAATTTGGAATGCGCAAACAAAGGGTTCCAGCCCCGTTGTAGTTAGCAGCGTGTATAAATTAGCTGTAAAATATTGATGATGGAAAATAGGCGGAATCTAGACAACTTTTAATTTGAAACCATTTTGATTGAGGACCATACTGTTATTTTTGTCCAAGCAAGGCTAACGCGCCTGTGTTTTTGCAAAAACTGTGTGGTAGAGCGGGGTAAGTTTGATTTTTTGGACGAAATACTCGCACAATTTTTCCATCTTGCTCTAAAAATTCTAGATTTTTGTATTTGAGCTTGAAACGACAATATTCAAGAAAAACAAACTCATTTTTTGGATTTTTTAGCTCTTCCCTCAACTAAAAGTTATCCTCAGTATAAAAGTACTGCATACACTAATGCTAGATTACATCACGTAAAACTAGAACATTTGAAAATCAAAGATGTATATATCAGCAAAAAGGAAGACAAAATTTAACAAATTAGAACAACCACGCATCAACCCCTTTAGGCTATCAAACTTAAAACGAACAGAGACTTCTTTGAATAAAGAAATCGAGGAATAAAGATCTGATATTTTGACAACAATGAGTCAGACTAATCCCATTGAACTCTAAGAAATTGTTCATATGTCAGATCCAATGTTTCGGTTATAAATTACGAATTTTGAAAAAGAAAACTCGTCAAAAATTACTTTATATAAATTTTTGTTACGTTCTACGACTCGGACAATATTTCTTTTTGTTGGGGGAGGAGGGGGTCATTGTCTCTTTTAATAAAGACATAATAGATTTTAAACTGACAATATCGCTTTGTCAATTTATTTTTCTTTATAAAAAAATATTTGCATATATAAATAAATATACTAAATATTTGAAATATTGGATTATTTTATTATTATACTTCTACGATTTTAATAGCAAAGACCAATAACCGTACAGGTGGAATTCTGTTGCGAATTCTAGTCCCAAGATTCTCAGGTATTTATGAATGAATTTATATAGAAAAATTCAGGGAAAATGCCAGAGAATTCTGAACCAGTTCAGTTCAGTTCATTCGGGTTTATTAAAAAAAATATATAACAGTCATAACATACATAATCTCTCATCTCTATGCAAAAAATGCATGCTGAGTCCCTTATCACCTCAAAAATAAATACACACTATGGCTCCACCTCCACTCCTCGATACAACCATTGCCCCTACCAACAAAATCATCCTTATAAGTCCCCACCTCTTCATCCAGGAGGAAACCACTCCAATCCCCACACAAAAAACCTCAATAAAGGTTAAAATCACTTTTCTATTTAGAATCTTTATTCAAATTAAACTAATTCAAAACTAGATAATTTTTATTGTCTTTATGAAAGAACCAATGGAGCTCCTACCTCTCAACCTCTACCTCTCTTTGGTTGAAAGAACCAACTGTGAAAATGGCGTAACTTCAATATTTCAGAAACTATTAATGGTATTCAATTGAAACTACCATTAAATGGTAAGAAGGGGGTCGAACAATATCAAAACACCCGTTTAAATTGAGATCGGCGAAAAGTGCATTTGCGTTATCTGTCAAAGTTGTCAAAACATAGCTCAGGAAGAGATTAGGTCATAAAACCAAGTTTCAGGGGAAATTCTGAATCTTTTAAAAGCATGACTTTCTAACTTTTAGGGACAGCTGTTGAGGATTTTGAAGGAAACCATTAGTCCATTTGTACAACCAGGTTGTCAAAAGGGCAGAAACTCAATAGAAAATTCAAAAAACATATGCTTTAAACAGAGGTAGCTTCTTGTTCAGCTCCGTGTGTGAAAAACCCTTTATTAAATATGTCACAATTCATTTTAATAGCATAATTATAGCACAACCAATACCCTTTGTCTGAAGATTTTTATGGGTTTAAAATATTTCTGTATTTGACAGATAAACGTTATCTGTTTACATATATATGACATATAGATCTTGAATCCTTAATTTTAGTTTTGTGACTAATTAAATAGCGAATGGCCCAATAGGGCTTTCGTGCAAATAAATCTATCTATCTATTTATTTCAACTATATAGCTAATTTGGTTAAGATTAAATGAATGAAAGAATTAAAAGCAATTTTGGCCAGGAACAGATATATGAGGTCGGAGGGGGCGACCCTCCTTCTAAGACACTTCTGGCACACTTATTTCGTTCTTTTTTCTTTTCTTTTTTTAATCTTATTTAAAATAAACTTTTCAATTTGCTGCCCACCTCGAGTCACGTTGGCGCCATTGGTTCAGCAGCCCCCTAACCCAAGATTTTGTTCTTGATCTGTCAGGAATTCAGACATGAAACTGCTCGCACGATCAGTTTACGAATCATTTCTTCATAAAATTATAAGATAAACCTCGTCTTTATGAAAAATTAATCTTATAATTTAACTTTGTTGCTAGATCTTCATCTTCAGAATGTATTTTCTTCTTTTTGGCAGATTTATTTTATTCTCTTTCTCGTGAGCCTTTCCATTTAGGGTATGGTGTCTGGGCTTCAATGATGGGGATATGACAAGGCAACTTACAACATTAATTTATGTTAAGGAGTAATACTTTTTGAACTGCCCCTGTCTACTCCCCACTCAAAAAATTCTTAATTTTAGTTTTGTGACTAATTAAATAGCGAATGGCCCAATAGGGTTTTCGTGTGATAAATCTATCTATCAATTTCTTTTAACTATATAGCTAATTTGGTTGAAATTAGAAGAATTAAAGAGTTAAAAGCAGTTTAGGCCAGGAACAGATCCTTGGGGTCGGGGGCAGGGGAAATTTCCCCAAAGATATTTCTGGCGCCCTAATTCTGTTCTTTTTTTAATCTTTTTAAAATAAAATTTTTAATTTGGTGCCTATCTCGAGTCACATTGGCGCCCATGGTAGAGTGGCCTCCTTACCCAAGATTTTGATCTTGATCTACTAGAGATTCAGACATGAAACTGCTCGCAAGATCAGTTTAGGAATCATTTTGTCATAAATTACAAAATAAACCTCGTTTTCAGGAAAAATTAATCATATAATTAAACTTAATTGCTAGTTCTTCATCTTCAGACTGTGTTTTCTTTTTTTCTTTTTTTGGCAGATTTTTTTATTTTCTTTCTTAAGAGCCCATCGATTTGGGATACGGTTTCTGGGAGTCATTGATAGGAGTATGATAAGGATGGGTCACAGCAGGGGAAACACATTATAAAAGGGATTTTGGGAAATGTTTTGGACATTTGAGTCTGCCGAGTGGGATTTGGGAGAGCTAATTCACATGCCCTATCTTATTGAGTAACCTGACTGTAGTAAGATGCAAGGTAGAATACTATCTTCCTAGGACAAAGTTCTAGTGGAATGATGTCTATATTATCCGAACATAATGTGGAAGTTAGAAATTACCTAGATTGATAAGGTTGGCTGATTGACAAGTATCAACTATCTCAAGCTCTATCGTCCCTGCAAGACAACTTGGAAGACTATTGAATTTTTTAGTGCCCCTGTCTCCCTCCCTTTCGTCATTGACTACCCCGATATTACCCCCATATTTTGTTTATTATTACCCCAAAATTATGGGCGATAAATAGATAATGACCATATCAAAAGGCACTGTAAGTATGGGTGCCAATAAGAACCTCAGTAATATATCAAGAACGTCAGGAAGATTTAGTTTGAAACTTTCTTGGCTACTATTACTACTTCTGCTCTTACAGTTTAAATAAATAAAAGATTGTAAGCGTCTCCTGGTTATCAAAGATTCGAAAATTTCAGGATGTCAAAAATTTCTTTGTCAATGATAAGAAATTTTATTTTCCCCATTAATTGATTTTTTTTTTTATCCAACTCTAAAGAAAAAAAATTTAGTCTGGTCTACTCATTCAAAAAGTCTCAATGAAGCCATAGTAATTTATTCATCAAAGAATCTGCTAGCGTCTATTGTTAATACGCATTCTACTGCTATAGGAAAATAGTCTTGGCTTTCAAAGAGGTTTCTTTGTTATTTTACATCAGCACCAACCAGATTCACACAAACGAACTGGTCTGACGAAAGCGTTATCTACACCCCCCCTATCATTACGCTCAAATCATATTGGCACCCTTGGTCCAGTACCCCCCCCCCCCACAAGATTTTTCTCTAGATCTGTCCCTAACTAGAGACGGGTTCGAATTGCTGTAGTCACGACACACTTTTCGCCACTTGGGCCAACTTTCTGAATCTCTTCAGCAATCAGATTATCAATCCACCACTTAGACATATCCAAAAAGAGTTGCTTCCGCAACATCTTCAGTTTCTGAATTATGAATATCAAGCAATCAGCGTCGAAAAGCAATTTTCAAGCCATACTAGAACGCCACTGCAAGTACGCAAATAAGCCTATAACGTGACCAGGATGTGACAGATTTTAAAATGGATTTGAAAAAGTGTAGGCTAAACTAGTAAAGAGTTTTCTTTTTCTCCTTTATTTTTCAGTTTTTTCCTTTTTTTTAGATTTTTTTTTTCTTTTTCAGTTTTTAGTTTATTTAGTTTTTTGGTTTTTTTTTATTAGTTTTTAGTTTTTTTCTTTTTAGTTTTTTTTTGTAGTTTTTACCTTTTATTAGTTTTTTTATTTTTTTTCTTTTTTAGTTTTTGCCTTTTTTAGTTTTTTTTTAGTTTTTTAGCCTTTTTAGTTTTTTTAGTATTTTCTTTTTAGTTTTTTTGTAGTTTTTACCTTTTTTAGTTTTTTTCTTCTTTTGTGTTAATGCTAAGGCCAAGGTTCGAACTTGGAACCTCTCGGACCTAGAACCTGGAACATAACGCTTTACCAACTCAGTTACTTCAGCTTGAATACATTTAACTTTTTTAGTTTCAGTTTTTTCCTTTTTTTAGTTTTTTTCTTCTTTTTCAGTTTTTATTTTTTAGTTTTTTTATTAATTTTTAATTTTTTTTGTTTTTAGTTTTTTTTTTGTAGTTTTTACCTTTTTTTGATTTTTTTAGGTTTTACCTTTTTTATTTTTTTTTAGTTTTTTAGCTTTTTTATTTTTTTTGTAGTTTTATTTTAGTTTTTTTGTAGTTTTTATCTTTTTTAGTTTTTTTTTTCTTTTGTATTAATGCTAAAGCCAAGGTTCGAACCTGGAACCTCTCGGACCTAGAACCTGGAACATAACGCTTTACCAACTCCGCTACTTCGGCTTGAATACATTTAACTTTTTTAGTTTCAGCTTTTTTCCTTTTTTTAGTTTTTTTTTCTTTTTCAGTTTTTAGTTTTTTTTTAGTTTTTTTAGTTTTTTTATTAGTTTATTTTTTTTTGTCTTTTTGGTTTTTTTGTAGTTTTTATTTTTTTTTAGTTTTTTTTTAGGTTTTACCTTTTTTAAGTTTTTTTTAGTTTTTTTAGCTTTTTTAGATTTTTTTAGTATTTTTATTTTAGTTTTTTTGTAGTTTTTATCTTTTTTAGTTTTTTTTTCTTCTTTTGTATTAATGCTAAAGCCAAGGTTCGAACCTGGAACCTCTCGGACCTAGAACCTGGAACATAACGCTTTACCAACTCAGCTACTTCGGCTTGAATACATTTAACTTTTTTAGTTTCAGTTTTTTTTTCTTTTTTTAGTTTTTTTTTCTTTTTCAGTTTTTAGTTTTATTTAGTTTTTTTATTAGTTTTTAGGTGTTTTTTTCTTTTTGTTTTTTTGTAGTTTTTACCTTTTTTTAGGTTTTTTTTTAGGTTTTACCTTTTTTTAGTTTTTTTTTAGTTTTTTAGCTTTTTTAGTTTTTTTAGTATTTTCATTTTAGTTTTTTTTTTGTAGTTTTTATCTTTTTTAGTTTTTTTTTCTTCTTTTGTATTAATGCTAAAGCGAAGGCTCGAACCTGGAACCTTTCGGACCTAGAACCTGGAACATAACGCTTTACCAACTCAGCTACTTCGGCTTGAATACATTTATAGATAGATTGTTCCGAGTCAGGATGGTTACGATTGAAAAGGATAAAGTTCAACAGGCTGCAAAGTCAATTTAGACCCTTCTTTCTATACTATTTTGTTTTTTGTTTTTTCAACGCTGAGGAATAGCCTTTGATCATGTGAACTCCTCTCTTACCCTCTTTTCCATATGATTTTTGTCATCACCCTAATTTTTTTTATATATATAGAGCTAACCCATCTTTTGCCCATAGTATTTCTAACATATCCCACCAGAGAACCTACCTAATTATCTTCCTTTCTTTCATTCTTATTGCAGTAGTATTTTACAAATGAAATCAGGGTGTCCTTAGATGAGTCATATAACTATTGGCTTTACTAGGGACTGGTTCATTTATAAGAATATTTTAAAAAGAAAATTTGGTTTGCATCCTAAAAGAGAGATATCCCTTTCTTAGAGTAAGAATTGATGATATCAAATCCAATTTCAACCTGAATTTAGGCCTCTGGGCTTTATTCTTTATTGGCCTCATTCTTTAGCAAAGGTAATGAATAGTGCTTCATTGTGAAAGAAGAAGAAAGGACACCCCCTGTTAAGAGACAGAAAGAAGGATAGGAGCAGCTAACTCTTCAACCGGGTAGTTAAGTTCTACTCAATGCTTGTTTACGTAGTATATTAAATAGACTGCATTTTCAATGCATAGATAGACAGATGTCTCTTAAATATTTTCAGGAATCAGCCATCCCAACATCTTCAGTGTTGTGCTCTTGTTAAGTTATGGAAATATATAAATAGTGTAAATAACAGAGAGCCTAAGATAAGCTTCTTGCACGGGGAGGACGTTAAAATCGAAAATAAAGATGATGCCTATGAGTTATTTTCATAAATTAATGACGCCCCCGCTTCTTCTACCCAACCGCAGTCGACTTCGTAAAAGAGAACTTTACCCATAAGTAAGGGTATAGAACTTATCCGTCCTGTAAAAAATGGCTGATAAAACAGGGTAATGCGACCCCCGTGCTAATGAGGGAGAGAAGATACATCTTTACAGAAATACCTAAATAATTCTTACATCCCTCAGGAAGCATCAATAAAATATATACCCTCCTATAGCATCCCCACAATAGAAAACAAAAAGTGGAGTCAGATAATCCCCCTCCTCATCCCTATATTGACAGCTCAAGTTATAGTTATTAGAGGATAAACATATTATTGCGATTCGAGAAGAGTAGGTTCTTTTCAAAAGACATGTATAGGAGTATCTGACAGGTTTGAAACGGATCGTTCCAATAATAGTTGTTTTTTTTTTTATCCAACTCAAGTTTTAGGAGTTACGGGTATTTTGCATTTCTTAAGACGTAATCGTCTCTTACTAGATTTCCAGCTACCGCTGGAAGACAAATTTCATCGTAGTTAAGAAAATAATATTGTATATCCTTTTAGGCACAATGTTGTTACAATCTACGATTATGATGCCATTCATCAATTTTTTTAAATGAAAATAAAGTTTTCGTAAGAAAAAGATTCTATTCTTAAAATTATTTTTGTTAATTACGAAAATTTATATACTACTAGCTGTTGGGGTGGCACGAAATAGTTGGTGGGGGCACTTCGCCCCCCCCCCAAGCCCCCCGCGCGTAAATCGTTACGCGCCATATTAGTTACGCGCCATTGTAGTTGTGTCCCTGTGTCCCACCTGTGAAAATAGATAAAAGAGAAAAGATTTTTCTTTTCGTTATAGATATATATGTTTTTAACTACGTAAAACTTGCGAATATACAACATTCTTCGATGTCCCATTGTCTGTGCATATAAATAGATTGTCAGGTTTACCGACTCTTGAACATGCAACATAAAATTGTCCATGAAAAAAACAATCCGTATTCAAATCTATACCTCATTATTCTAATGATTGCCCTTGAGCTTTGTTGATGGTGATTGCTAATCGAACATTCCCTGTGTCCCCGTCGTCATTTATATTCCCAGTATCCGGGTCGTCATTTGTGTCCCAGTGTCCCTGTCTGTAATTTCTCTTTGAGCGTCCCGTTCGTCATTTATATTTCCTGTGTCCCGGTCGTCATTTGTGTCCGGTATCCCGGTCTGTAATTTATTTTTGAGTGTCCCAGTCGTCATTTATATCTCCCGGTCGTTATTTTTGTCCCAGTGCCCCAGTCTGTAATTTCTCTTTGAATGTCCCGGTCGTCATTTATATTCCCTGTGTCCCGGCTTTTAGTTTTCTTTTTCTCCTTTATTTTTCAGTTTTTTCCTTTTTTTAGTTTCTTTTTCTTTTTCAGTTTTTTGTTTTTTTTAGTTTTTTTATTAGTTTTTTTTTCTTTTTAGTTTTTTTTGTAGTTTTTACCTTTTTTAGTTTTTTTTTAGTTGTTTTCTTTTTTAGTTTTTAGTTTTTTACCTTAAAAATATTTATAGTGTCTAAGTTATAATTTTAATATTTTCTGTTACGGTCTACGGTCTACTACGGTCTTGGCTGCCAGAATCGCTCGTTCACTTACCCATGTATGATTTTTATAGTTGGTTAGAATATTCGGATATACCTATTCAACAAATTATTTTTTGACGTCACTAAATTACAAAATTCAGGAGGCAGTTGCATACATCCTGAAATTGAGTCAACTGGGAACACTCCGTTTCCAATAGTCCACAATTGATCTGAAAATGTCTCACTAGAGTGAACGATTTGCAAGCAAACAATCATATTTATAGTTAATTTTAATGTATTCACGTGTGCCCATAAATAAGAATTTTCAGGCAAGCATTTATTTCATCCGCAGGTGTTGATCTAGGAATATTAGGTCATGTTTGCCCGAAATCTCCCGAAAGCAATATTAATGTGCTGCCAAAGGGTTTAGATTTTCCTCGCAGATCTTGCAATGATCGCTTGAGAGTCTCGAGCGATTGCTTTTGCGCCATTGTGCACTCGTCCCAAACAATAAGTTTGCATTGCTGCAATACTTTACCCATCCCAGATGATTTGGAAATGTTGCACATGGGAATTTCTGTAGATTGCATAATCAGAGGCAATTTCAAAGCGGAATGAGCTGTTATCCCACCAGCCAGCAACGTTGTGGCTATTCCAGACGACGCAAGGGCCAACGTTATGTCATTTTTGGATCGAATTGATGCCAGAAGAAATCTAATTAGACGTTTCTTACCAGTACCTCCGGGTGCAAACAAAAAGAACATTTCTCCAACTTGGTTATCGACAAAACGCATTATCTCATCATAAATGCCTTTTTGTTCAGACGTTAACTTATAAATATTTATCCTTATCCGCTAACTTATCCAATTCTACACATGTAGAAATAGCAGCAGTACGATTAAGTGAAGGTATTCCCAAATGCTTGAGAAGTTTGTTTGCCACAGATAAGCTAAAATCTTTTTCATAACTAAAGTGCAGTTACATATTTCTGTTGTAAGGTCCAAGGTCATATTTGACCTCTCTAGCCATATTCGGTGGAGTATATCCTCGGCCATTTGCAATTTGTATTTCTCCCATAACTCTGAAGGAGATGAAGGAGAGCAAGTTCTTAATATGATTCCAAACCGTGCATGAATTTGACCTTCAGTTCACGTTTCGCAGACGTCATATATGCAATTATCTCAGTTTTGGTCGTTCTCCAATAAATTAAGAGCTTGGCATACACTATGATAAGTGTCATGTATAGTCCAGTTTACAGTTCTCAAATGCTCAAAGGACGTCGGGCCTTTGGTACATTAACCAAAAGCAGGCAGAAAAGAAGCATTCATCTTGATTGGAGTGAATGGTGTAGATTCTGCCTATCGTGGTTTCTTAGAAGATGTTAGGTTGGCCGTAGACTGACTCACCCCGTTTTCGCCGTTCAAATGATTTTTTACTTGCATTCCACGTGTAATATGTTAGGCACTTCAGAATACAGATATTGTTTTGAAAAAAAATCAGTTTGTCATATCGGAAGAAAGCAATTAACGTTGTATCCGGTGGATTCAGGGCTCTTTGATTGATTACATGTAAATCTATATAAATAAAAATGTATTGTCCGTCTGTCTGTCACTAAGTATGACGTCAATATATAAAAAAACTAACTAAAAAAAACTTAAAAGAATTAAAAACTTTCTTCTATAAAAAAAACTGAAAAAAAGAAAAAACTAAAAGAAAACTAAGCAAGAGCTAAGAGCTCATATGGCACTTGTGACGAGGTCGGAAGAGCCAAGAGCTCATATGATATGAGCTCTGGCAAAATTATAAGAATCAATAGATTACTTTATAAGAGAAATCAGAGTCTTAATGCCGGCCGGAATTTAAAATAAGAGCTCTGAGTCACGAGGTCCTTCTAAATATCAAAATTAATTAAGATCCGATCACCCACTTGTAAGTTAAAAATACCTCATTTTGTGTAATTTTTCCTCTTTCTTCAGCCCCCCCAGATGGTCGAATCGGGGAAAACGATTTTATCCAGTCAATTTGTGCAGCTCCCTGACACGCCAACCAACTTTCATCGTCCTAGCACGTCCAGAAGCACCAAACTCGCCAAGGCACTGAACCCCACCCCCCAAACTCCCCCAAAGAAAGTGGATCCAGTCCAGTTACGTGAATCATGTATATCCGACATTTATAAGTGTTTTCCAAAATTTGCGGTTTCCCCCTTCAGCTCCCTCCAGTGTCAACAGATCTGGTCAGGATTTAAAATAAGAGCTCTGAGACCTGAGTTCCATCTAAATATCAAATTTCATTAAGATTCGGTCACCCGTTTTTAAGTGAAAATACCTCAATTTTTCTAATTTTTCCAAATTAACAACTCCCCGGTGGTTCCCCTTGTTACCTTGAGTGTTGTAATATTTTTTTTCTCTTGTTATGTTTTTGCTTTTTGTAAATATATTTGATCCAAAAGATTTCCACTGAAGGAAAACCGAGATTTTGGTTACAATCCTCAGCATAATAATGAAGATTACTTTCACCGACGCATTGTTTACTTAAATAAGAAAGTCTCTTACTGAGGAATGTCATCCTGTAGTCTGGTTGAATTTTCCTCTTTCAGTTTAATAAACTGAATATACTGGTTATACAGTTTAATAAACTGGAAAAGTTTTTTTTTTGTTACCTTTTTACTACTCTACTTAAGGAAAGTTCTATGCATTGGTTTTTATTTTGTCAAATTTGTCATTAGTATTTAATGACGTGGATAGTAATTCTATTGAGTATTTTAGGATCCAAACAATTAGGAAAAGGTGCAAAATGGTGTTGGAAAAAAGTAAATGGTAAAAAAAATTGAAAAAATGTTGAAGAAAATTCTTGACCGGCAAGAATCTGTAATTTATTGCGAAATTGCATTTACAATAAATACAGTACTAATCTCGCTGACATGAATAGAGCAGCGGTTTGTATCTTAGGTCCAGTTCATGCGAAAACCATGGTTAAAATTTTGTTCAAAGGTTTAAATTCGAACGATTACCGTATATTCTGTAACACGATTACCACGTTTGAATTTTTATTAAAATTCGCTTCCTTGCGCGGCATGGGATTGAACCTGTGTAACCCTACTTAAAGGACACAGCCTTATCCATTGCACCGTCGCAAGGTAAATATATTTCGTTGTTCTTCATGGTCTAAGTTATTCATCGAAACATAGCAAATTATACTGAGCTGTATTTCTTGTATGAATGTGCATTTATCGTTAACAGTAAAACGATACAACCACTGCTGAGCCTCAATTAATATTATCTTTGGAGTAACCTAAAGTCCTTTGTTTGGGAGGAGGGCTTTGGAAAGTTGATAACGAACTGCATGTTGCAATGCGTCTCATGCAGGTATCTCGTAAACTTTCTAAAATCAAGGATTCAAATATTTTAAACAATTTTACAGAAGTTTTAGCTTCTCGGTACACGAAGCTAATTGAAAATCTAAGAAAAATAGATGTGAATTATGAGAGTTACCACAGAGTGGCTTGAACTCCTATCCTTCAAATTCGAAAGGGTGTATAATAGCCACTGCGCTACGGTAACTCACTTATTATTTGGAAGGAACAGCCAATTGATTAAACCGATTGAATAAGCCTAGGTTGTCTCGATTAAAAGTGGAAAAAACAATAAAACAAAATCGGAAAAATACTTTTTCAGTATCAAACTGCCATTTAACATCAATGAGCCTTTATCTATGTTACAAGGGTTAACTGAATAGTTTCAATATTTAAACATATTGGACAAAGCTGCAATGAAATCAGACAGTTGTGACCAATCAGCCTACATTGCTGCATTTTTTGTCTCTTATCACGGGATGGCAAGTTTTCGAACCACGAAGCCTTTTAATCCCTTGCTAGAAGAAACATATGAATGGGATAGAACAGATGATCTTGGATGAAAATGTGTCTCGGAGCAGGTATGTCATAGGCAACATACTGCTGCTCACCATTGTGAGAGCAAAAATTCAGTTTGCCACCAAGAATTTTCGGTAGACGATACATCAATTGATACATCGATAAGAATAACACCAAAAGGAGAAACCCACTTAAAAATCAAGGAGGCACCTACTTAAAAATCCCCACTACTGGAAACCACTATGTATGGGATAAAGTTAAAACTAAATTGCACAATATATTCAATGCTAAGCTGTGGTTTGACCATTATGGTGAACTGGAAATTGTAAATCATAAGACTGGGAAAAAATGTTTGCTACTATTTGAGAAACACAAGTATCACAGTCAGTCGGAGGGGAAACAAGTATCAGGTGTAGTTTGGAATGTAAAAGAAGCTGTTTGGACCCTTCATGGAACTTGGGATAAAAATATTGAAGCAGAACACTTAGCCGGAGAGCCCTTTAATCGAAAGAAACATATAATTTGGTCGGTTAAATTTCTACCTAAAGAGGCAAAGAAGTATTATAATTTCTCATAATTTGACTGTCAGATGATATGAACCAGATAAAAGACAGGGTTGTCCCGTAATTTACCACAAAGACTGCACACTGAAAGCATTGTCACTTTTGGATCCTGAAATTGACCTTGATGGATAGTGCAATAGTATTTTGCCTAAGACCACTATGTTTTCCTACACCATAAAGGAAACCGAATTTAAACAAGAGAAGGTTCGAAGCGATGTTGTTGAACCTTGGAATTCCATTTTAACGAATATGAACAAATTGTACGCGTACCCACTTTAGAAGAGAATTCGGGTTTTTTTTTTGCTGCCTTAAGAAAAAGTAAGAATGCAAAAGCGAAAGAAAAGGTAAGGGCCTGTGTGATTTCATGGTGAAGTTGTGTAGTCCACCATACTCCTTTGCCTCTGCAGAGAGACAGTTTACACTATAGTCTTCTCATGCAAACAAATAATTGTTTAATGTATGTCAAGCAACTTATCTGGCGCTCTGGAACGTCAATTGACTCCTGGATTGTACTGGATTGTCAAGTATGAAATTTGGAATGCGCAAACAAAGGGTTCCAGCCCCGTTGTAGTTAGCAGCGTGTATAAATTAGCTGTAAAATATTGATGATGGAAAATAGGCGGAATCTAGACAACTTTTAATTTCAAACCATTTTGATTGAGGACCATACTGTTATTTTTGTCCAAGCAAGGCTAACGCGCCTGTGTTTTTGCAAAAACTGTGTGGTAGAGCGGGGTAAGTTTGATTTTTTGGACGAAATACTCGTACAATTTTTCCATCTTGCTCTAAAAATTCTAGATTTTTGTATTTGAGCTTGAAACGACAATATTCAAGAAAAACAAACTCATTTTTTGGATTTTTTAGCTCTTCCCTCAACTAAAAGTTATCCTCAGTATAAAAGTACTGCATACACTAATGCTAGATTACATCACGTAAAACTAGAACATTTGAAAATCAAAGATGTATTTATCAGCAAAAAGGAAGACAAAATTTAACAAATTAGAACAAGCACGCATCAACCCCTTTAGGCTATCAAACTTAAAACGAACAGAGACTTCTTTGAATAAAGAAATCGAGGAATAAAGAAATCGAGGAATAAAGATCTGATATTTTGACAACAATGAGTCAGACTAATCCCATTGAACTCTAAGAAAATTGTTCATATGTCAGATCCAATGTTTCGGTTATAAATTACGAATTTTGAAAAAGAAAACTCGTCAAAAATTACTTTATATAAATTTTTGTTACGTTCTACGACTCGGACAATATTTCTTTTTGTTGGGGGAGGAGGGGGTCATTGTCTCTTTTAATAAAGACATAATAGATTTTAAACTGACAATATCGCTTTGTCAATTCATTTTTCTTTATAAAAAAATATTTGCATATATAAATAAATATACTAAATATTTGAAATATTGGATTATTTTATTATTATACTTCTACGATTTTAATAGCAAAGACCAATAACCGTACAGGTGGAATTCTGTTGCGAATTCTAGTCCCAGGATTCTCAGGTATTTATGAATAAACTTATATAGAAAAATTCAGGGAAAATGCCAGAGATTTCTGAACCAGTTCAGTTCAGTTCATTCGGGTTTATTAAAAAAAATATATAACAGTCATAACATACATAATCTCTCATCTCTATGCAAAAAATGCATGCTGAGTCCCTTATCACCTCAAAAATAAATACACACTATGGCTCCCCCTCCACCCCTCGATACAACCATTGCCCCTACCAACAAAACCATCCTTACAAGTCCCCACCTCTTCATCCAGGAGGAAACCACTCCAATCCCCACACAAAAAACCTCAATAAAGGTTAAAATCACTTTTCTATTTAGAATCTTTATTCAAATTAAACTAATTCAAAACTAGATAATTTTTTATTGTCTTTATGAAAGAACCAAGGGAGCTCCTACCTCTCAACCTCTACCTCTCTTTGGTTGAAAGAAACAACTGTGAAAATGGCGTAACTTCAATATTTCAGAAACTATTAATGGTATTCAATTGAAACTACCATTAAATGGTAAGAAGGGGGTCGAACAATATCAAAACACCCGTTTAAATAAAGATCGGCGAAAAGTGCATTTGCGTTATTTCAGGAATGGCTGAGGTTATTAAGTTGATATTTTCACATAACATGAAGGTGATTATTACACAACATTGAAATATACGAGATCTGTCAAAGTTGTCAAAACATAGCTCAGGAAGAGATCAGGTCATAAAACCAAGTTTCAGGGGAAATTCTGAATCTTTTAAAAGCATGACTTTCTAACTTTTAGGGACAGCTGTTGAGGATTTTGAAGGAAACCATAAGTCCATCTGTACAACCAGGTTGTCAAAAGGGCAGAAACTCAATAGAAAATTCAAAAAACATATGCTTTAAACAGAGGTAGCTTCTTGTTCAGCTCCGTGTGTGAAAAACCCTTTTATAAATATGTCACAATTCATTTTAATACCATAATTATAGCACAACCAATACCCTTTGTCTGAAGATTTTTATGGGTTTAAAATATTTCTGTATTTGACAGATAAACGTTATCTGTTTACATATATATGACATATAGATCTTGAATCCTTAATTTTAGTTTTGTGACTAATTAAATAGCGAATGACCCAATAGGGCTTTCGTGCGAATAAATCTATCTATCTATTTATTTCAACTATATAGCTAATTTGGTTAAGATTAAATGAATGAAAGAATTAAAAGCAATTTTGGCCAGGAACAGATATATGAGGTCGGAGGGGGGGGGGACCTCCTTCTAAGACACTTCTGGCACACTTATTTCGTTCTTTTTTCTTTTCTTTTTTTAATCTTATTTAAAATAAACTTTTCAATTTGCTGCCCACCTCGAGTCACGTTGTCGCCATTGGTTCAGCAGCCCCCTAACCCAAGATTTTGCTCTTGATCTGTCAGGAATTCAGACATGAAACTGCTCGCACGATCAGTTTACGAATCATTTCTTCATAAAATTATAAGATAAACCTAGTTTTTATGAAAAATTAATCTTATAATTTAACTTTGTTGCTAGATCTTCATCTTCAGAATGTATTTTCTTTTTTTTGGCAGATTTATTTTATTCTCTTTCTTGTGAGCCTTTCCATTTAGGGTATGGTGTCTGGGCTTCAATGATGGGGATATGACAAGGCAACTTACAACATTAATTTATGTTAAGGAGTAATACTTTTTGAACTGCCCATGTCTACTCCCCACTCAAAAAATTCTTAATTTTAGTTTTGTGACTAATTAAATAGCGAATGGCCCAATAGGGTTTTCGTGTGATAAATCTATCTATCAATTTCTTTTAACTATATAGCTAATTTGGTTGAAATTAGAAGAATTAAAGAGTTAAAAGCAGTTTAGGCTAGGAACAGATCCTTGGGGTCGGGGGCAGGGAAACTTTCCCCAAAGATATTTCTGGCGCCCTAATTCTGTTCTTTTTTCTTTTTTTAATCTTTTTAAAATAAAATTTTTAATTTGGTGCCTATCTCGAGTCACATTGGCGCCCATGGTAGAGTGGCCTCCTTACCCAAGATTTTGATCTTGATCTACTAGAGATTCAGACATGAAACTGCTCGCAAGATCAGTTTAGGAATCATTTTGTCATAAATTACAAAATAAACCTCGTTTTCAGGAAAAATTAATCATATAATTAAACTTAATTGCTAGTTCTTCATCTTCAGACTGTGTTTTCTTTTTTTCTTTTTTTGGCAGATTTTTTTATTTTCTTTCTTAAGAGCCCATCGATTTGGGATACGGTTTCTGGGAGTCATTGATAGGAGTATGATAAGGATGGGTCACAGCAGGGGAGACACATTATAAAAGGGATTTTGGGAAATGTTTTGGACATTTGAGTCTGCCGAGTGGGATTTGGGAGAGCTAATTCACATGCCCTATCTTATTGAGTAACCTGACTGTAGTAAGATGCAAGGTAGAATACTATCTTCCTAGGACAAAGTTCTAGTGGAATGATGTCTATATTATCCGAACATAATGTGGAAGTTAGAAATTACCTAGATTGATAAGGTTGGCTGATTGACAAGTATCAACTATCTCAAGCTCTATCGTCCCTGCAAGACAACTTGGAAGACTATTGAATTTTTTAGTGCCCCTGTCTCCCTCCCTTTCGTCATTGACTACCCCGATATTACCCCCATATTTTGTTTATTATTACCCCAAAATTATGGGCGATAAATAGATAATGACCATATCAAAAGGCACTGTAAGTATGGGTGCCAATAAGAACCTCAGTAATATATCAAGAACGTCAGGAAGATTTAGTTTGAAACTTTCTTGGCTACTATTACTACTTCTGCTCTTACAGTTTAAATAAATAAAAGATTGTAAGCGTCTCCTGGTTATCAAAGATTCGAAAATTTCAGGATGTCAAAAATTTCTTTGTCAATGATAAGAAATTTTATTTTCCCCATTAATTGATTATTTTTTATCCAACTCTAAAGAAAAAAAATTTAGTCTGGTCTACTCATTCAAAAAGTCTCAATGAAGCCATAGTAATTTATTCATCAAAGAATCTGCTAGCGTCTATTGTTAATACGCATTCTACTGCTATAGGAAAATAGTCTTGGCTTTCAAAGAGGTTTCTTTGTTATTTTACATCAGCACCAACCAGATTCACACAAACGAACTGGTCTGACGAAAGCGTTATCTACACCCCCCCTATCATTACGCTCAAATCATATTGGCACCCTTGGTCCAGTACCCCCCCCCCCCCCACAAGATTTTTCTCTAGATCTGTCCCTAACTAGAGACGGGTTCGAATTGCTGTAGTCACGACACACTTTTCGCCACTTGGGCCAACTTTCTGAATCTCTTCAGCAATCAGATTATCAATCCACCACTTAGACATATCCAAAAAGAGTTGCTTCCGCAACATCTTCAGTTTCTGAATTATGAATATCAAGCAATCAGCGTCGAAAAGCAATTTTCAAGCCATACTAGAACGCCACTGCAAGTACGCAAATAAGCCTATAACGTGACCAGGATGTGACAGATTTTAAAATGGATTTGAAAAAGTGTAGGCTAAACTAGTAAAGAGTTTTCTTTTTCTCCTTTATTTTTCAGTTTTTTCCTTTTTTTTAGATTTTTTTTTTCTTTTTCAGTTTTTAGTTTATTTAGTTTTTTGTTTTTTTTTTTATTAGTTTTTAGTTTTTTTCTTTTTAGTTGTTTTTTGTAGTTTTTACCTTTTATTAGTTTTTTTAGTTTTTTTCTTTTTTAGTTTTTGCCTTTTTTAGTTTTTTTTTTAGTTTTTTAGCCTTTTTAGTTTTTTTAGTATTTTCTTTTTAGTTTTTTTTGTAGTTTTTACCTTTTTTAGTTTTTTTCTTCTTTTGTGTTAATGCTAAGGCCAAGGTTCGAACTTGGAACCTCTCGGACCTAGAACCTGGAACATAACGCTTTACCAATTCAGCTACTTCGGGTTGAATACGTTTAACTTTTTTAGTTTCAGTTGTTTTCCTTTTTTTAGTTTATTTTCTTTTTCAGTTTTTAGTTTTTTTTAGTTTTTTATTACTTTTTTTCTTCTTTTTTTTGTAGTTTTTACCTTTTTTTTAGTTTTTTTTCTTTTTAGGTTTTACCTTTTTTTATTTTTTTTTAATTTTTTAGCTTTTTTAGTTTTTTTAGTATTTTCATTTTAGTTTTTTTGTAGTTTTTACCTTTTTTTCTTCTTTTTTATTAATGCTAAAGCCGAGGTTCGAACCTGGAAACTCTCGGACCTAGAACCTGGAACATAACGCTTTACCAACTCAGTTACTTCAGCTTGAATACATTTAACTTTTTTAGTTTCAGTTTTTTCCTTTTTTTAGTTTTTTTCTTCTTTTTCAGTTTTTATTTTTTAGTTTTTTTAGTTTTTTTATTAGTTTTTAATTTTTTTTGTTTTTAGTTTTTTTTTGTAGTTTTTACCTTTTTTTGATTTTTTTAGGTTTTACCTTTTTTATTTTTTTTTAGTTTTTTAGCTTTTTTATTTTTTTTGTAGTTTTATTTTAGTTTTTTTGTAGTTTTTATCTTTTTTAGTTTTTTTTCTTCTTTTGTATTAATGCTAAAGCCAAGGTTCGAACCTGGAACCTCTCGGACCTAGAACCTGGAACATAACGCTTTACCAACTCCGCTACTTCGGCTTGAATACATTTAACTTTTTTAGTTTCAGCTTTTTTCCTTTTCTTAGTTTTTTTTTTCTTTTTCAGTTTTTAGTTTTTTTAGTTATTTTAGTTTTTTTATTAGTTTATTTTTTTTTGTCTTTTTGGTTTTTTTGTAGTTTTTATTTTTTTTTTAGTTTTTTTTTAGGTTTTACCTTTTTTAACTTTTTTTTAGTTTTTTTAGCTTTTTTAGATTTTTTTAGTATTTTTATTTTAGTTTTTTTGTAGTTTTTATCTTTTTTAGTTTTTTTTTCTTCTTTTGTATTAATGCTAAAGCCAAGGTTCGAACCTGGAACCTCTCGGACCTAGAACCTGGAACATAACGCTTTACCAACTCAGCTACTTCGGCTTGAATACATTTAACTTTTTTAGTTTCAGTTTTTTTTCTTCTTTTAGTTTTTTTTTCTTTTTCAGTTTTTAGTTTTATTTAGTTTTTTTTATTAGTTTTTAGGTGTTTTTTTCTTTTTGTTTTTTTGTAGTTTTTACCTTTTTTTAGGTTTTTTTTTAGGTTTTACCTTTTTTTAGCTTTTTTAGTTTTTTTAGTATTTTCATTCTAGTTTTTTTTTGTAGTTTTTATCTTTTTTAGTTTTTTTTTCTTCTTTTGTATTAATGCTAAAGCGAAGGCTCGAACCTGGAACCTTTCGGACCTAGAACCTGGAACATAACGCTTTACCAGCTCAGCTACTTCGGCTTGAATACAATTATAGATAGATTGTTCCGAGTCAGGATGGTTACGATTGAAAAGGATAAAGTTCAACAGGCTGCAAAGTCAATTTAGACCCTTCTTTCTATACTATTTTGTTTTTTGTTTTTTCAACGCTGAGGAATAGCCTTTGATCATGTGAACTCCTCTCTTACCCTCTTTTCCATATGATTTTTGTCATCACCCTAATTTTTTTTATATATATAGAGCTAACCCATCTTTTGCCCATAGTATTTCTAAACATATCCCACCAGAGAACCTACCTAATTATCTTCCTTTCTTTCATTCTTATTGCAGTAGTATTTTACAAATGAAATCAGGGTGTCCTTAGATGAGTCATATAACTATTGGCTTTACTAGGGACTGGTTCATTTATAAGAATATTTTAAAAAGAACATTTGGTTTGCATCCTAAAAGAGAGATATCCCTTTCTTAGAGTAAGAATTGATGATATCAAATCCAATTTCAACCTGAATTTAGGCCTCTGGGCTTTATTCTTTATTGGCCTCATTCTTTAGCAAAGGTAATGAATAGTGCTTCATTGTGAAAGAAGAAGAAAGGACACCCCCTGTTAAGAGACAGAAAGAAGGATAGGAGCAGCTAACTCTTCAACCGGGTAGTTAAGTTCTACTCAATGCCTGTTTACGTAGTATATTAAATAGACTGCATTTTCAATGCATAGATAGACAGATGTCTCTTAAATATTTTCAGGAATCAGCCATCCCAACATCTTCAGTGTTGTGCTCTTGTTAAGTTATGGAAATATATAAATAGTGTAAATAACAGAGAGCCTAAGATAAGCTTCTTGCACGGGGAGGACGTTAAAATCGAAAATAAAGATGATGCCTATGAGTTATTTTCATAAATTAATGACGCCCCCGCTTCTTCTACCCAACCGCAGTCGACTTCGTAAAAGAGAACTTTACCCATAAGTAAGGGTATAGAACTTATCCGTCCTGTAAAAAATGGCAAAATCAGCATTTTACATACGTAATGTCTTAAGTTTAAGCTGAGTGATTTGATAAAACAGGGTAATGCGACCCCCGTGCTAATGAGGGAGAGAAGATACATCTTTACAGAAATACCTAAATAATTCTTACATCCCTCAGGAAGCATCAATAAAATATATACCCTCCCATAGCATCCCCACAATAGAAAACAAAAAGTGGAGTCAGATAATCCCCCTCCTCATCCCTATATTGACAGCTCAAGTTATAGTTATTAGAGGATAAACATATTATTGCGATTCGAGAAGAGTAGGTTCTTTTCAAAAGACATGTATAGGAGTATCTGACAGGTTTGAAACGGATCGTTCCAATAATAGTTTTTTTTTTATCCAACTCAAGTTTTAGGAGTTACGGGTATTTTGCATTTCTTAAGACGTAATCGTCTCTTACTAGATTTCCAGCTACCGCTGGAAGACAAATTTCATCGTAGTTAAGAAAATAATATTGTATATCCTTTTAGGCACAATGTTGTTACAATGTACGATTATGATGCCATTCATCAATTTTTTTAAATGAAAATAAAGTTTTCGTAAGAAAAAGATTCTATTCTTAAAATTATTTTTGTTAATTACGAAAATTTATATACTACTAGCTGTTGGGGTGGCACGAAATAGTTGGTGGGGGCACTTCGCCCCCCCCCCCAAGCCCCCCGCGCGTAAATCGTTACGCGCCATATTAGTTACGCGCCATTGTAGTTGTGTCCCTGTGTCCCACCTGTGAAAATAGATAAAAGAGAAAAGATTTTTCTTTTCGTTATAGATATATATGTTTTTAACTACGTAAAACTTGCGAATATACAACATTCTTCGATGTCCCATTGTCTGTGCATATAAATAGATTGTCAGGTTTACCGACTCTTGAACATGCAACATAAAATTGTCCATGAAAAAAACAATCCGTATTCAAATCTATACCTCATTATTCTAATGATTGCCCTTGAGCTTTGTTGATGGTGATTGCTAATCGAACATTCCCTGTGTCCCCGTCGTCATTTATATTCCCAGTATCCGGGTCGTCATTTGTGTCCCAGTGTCCCAGTCTGTAATTTCTCTTTGAGCGTCCCGTTCGTCATTAATATTTCCTGTGTCCCGGTCGTCATTTGTGTCCGGTATCCCGGTCTGTAATTTATTTTTGAGTGTCCCAGTCGTCATTTATATCTCCCGGTCGTTATTTTTGTCCCAGTGCCCCAGTCTGTAATTTCTCTTTGAATGTCCCGGTCGTCATTTATATTCCCTGTGTCCCGGCTTTTAGTTTTCTTTTTCTCCTTTATTTTTCAGTTTTTTCCTTTTTTTAGTTTCTTTTTCTTTTTCAGTTTTTTGTTTTTTTTTAGTTTTTTTATTAGTTTTTTTTTCTTTTTAGTTTTTTTTGTAGTTTTTACCTTTTTTAGTTTTTTTTTAGTTGTTTTCTTTTTTAGTTTTTAGTTTTTTACCTTAAAAATATTTATAGTGTCTAAGTTATAATTTTAATATTTTCTGTTACGGTCTACGGTCTACTACGGTCTTGGCTGCCAGAATCGCTCGTTCACTTACCCATGTATGATTTTTATAGTTGGTTAGAATATTCGGATATACCTATTCAACAAATTATTTTTTGACGTCACTAAATTACAAAATTCAGGAGGCAGTTGCATACATCCTGAAATTGAGTCAACTGGGAACACTCCGTTTCCAATAGTCCACAATTGATCTGAAAATGTCTCACTAGAGTGAACGATTTGCAAGCAAACAATCATATTTATAGTTAATTTTAATGTATTCACGTGTGCCCATAAATAAGAATTTTCAGGCAAGCATTTATTTCATCCGCAGGTGTTGATCTAGGAATATTAGGTCATGTTTGCCCGAAATCTCCCGAAAGCAATATTAATGTGCTGCCAAAGGGTTTAGATTTTCCTCGCAGATCTTGCAATGATCGCTTGAGAGTCTCGAGCGATTGCTTTTGCGCCATTGTGCACTCGTCCCAAACAATAAGTTTGCATTGCTGCAATACTTTACCCATCCCAGATGATTTGGAAATGTTGCACATGGGAATTTCTGTAGATTGCATAATCAGAGGCAATTTCAAAGCGGAATGAGCTGTTATCCCACCAGCCAGCAACGTTGTGGCTATTCCGGACGACGCAAGGGCCAACGTTATGTCATTTTTGGATCGAATTGATGCCAGAAGAAATCTAATTAGACGTTTCTTACCAGTACCTCCGGGTGCAAACAAAAAGAACATTTCTCCAACTTGGTTATCGACAAAACGCATTATCTCATCATAAATGCCTTTTTGTTCAGACGTTAACTTATAAATATTTATCCTTATCCGCTAACTTATCCAATTCTACACATGTAGAAATAGCAGCAGTACGATTAAGTGAAGGTATTCCCAAATGCTTGAGAAGTTTGTTTGCCACAGATAAGCTAAAATCTTTTTCATAACTAAAGTGCAGTTACATATTTCTGTTGTAAGGTCCAAGGTCATATTTGACCTCTCTAGCCATATTCGGTGGAGTATATCCTCGGCCATTTGCAATTTGTATTTCTCCCATAACTCTGAAGGAGATGAAGGAGAGCAAGTTCTTAATATGATTCCAAACCGTGCATGAATTTGACCTTCAGTTCACGTTTCGCAGACGTCATATATGCAATTATCTCAGTTTTGGTCGTTCTCCAATAAATTAAGAGCTTGGCATACACTATGATAAGTGTCATGTATAGTCCAGTTTACAGTTCTCAAATGCTCAAAGGACGTCGGGCCTTTGGTACATTAACCAAAAGCAGGCAGAAAAGAAGCATTCGTCTTGATTGGAGTGAATGGTGTAGATTCTGCCTATCGTGGTTTCTTAGAAGATGTTAGGTTGGCCGTAGACTGACTCACCCCGTTTTCGCCGTTCAAATGATTTTTTACTTGCATTCCACGTGTAATATGTTAGGCACTTCAGAATACAGATATTGTTTTGAAAAAAAATCAGTTTGTCATATCGGAAGAAAGCAATTAACGTTGTATCCGGTGGATTCAGGGCTCTTTGATTGATTACATGTAAATCTATATAAATAAAAATGTATTGTCCGTCTGTCTGTCACTAAGTATGACGTCAATATATAAAAAACTAACTAAAAAAAACTTAAAAGAATTAAAAACTTTCTTCTATAAAAAAAACTGAAAAAAAGAAAAAACTAAAAGAAAACTAAGCAAGAGCTAAGAGCTCATATGGCACTTGTGACGAGGTCGGAAGAGCCAAGAGCTCATATGATATGAGCTCTGGCAAAATTATAAGAATCAATAGATTACTTTATAAGAGAAATCAGAGTCTTAATGCCGGCCGGAATTTAAAATAAGAGCTCTGAGTCACGAGGTCCTTCTAAATATCAAAATTAATTAAGATCCGATCACCCACTTGTAAGTTAAAAATACCTCATTTTGTGTAATTTTTCCTCTTTCTTCAGCCCCCCCAGATGGTCGAATCGGGGAAAACGATTTTATCCAGTCAATTTGTGCAGCTCCCTGACACGCCAACCAACTTTCATCATCCTAGCACGTCCAGAAGCACCAAACTCGCCAAGGCACTGAACCCCACCCCCCAAACTCCCCCAAAGAAAGTGGATCCAGTCCAGTTACGTGAATCATGTATATCCGACATTTATAAGTGTTTTCCAAAATTTGCGGTTTCCCCCTTCAGCTCCCTCCAGTGTCAACAGATCTGGTCAGGATTTAAAATAAGAGCTCTGAGACCTGAGTTCCATCTAAATATCAAATTTCATTAAGATTCGGTCACCCGTTTTTAAGTTAAAATACCTCAATTTTTCTAATTTTTCCAAATTAACAACTCCCCGGTGGTTCCCCTTGTTACCTTGAGTGTTGTAATATTTTTTTTCTCTTGTTATGTTTTTGCTTTTTGTAAATATATTTGATCCAAAAGATTTCCACTGAAGGAAAACCGAGATTTTGGTTACAATCCTCAGCATAATAATGAAGATTACTTTCACCGACGCATTGTTTACTTAAATAAGAAAGTCTCTTACTGAGGAATGTCATCCTGTAGTCTGGTTGAATTTTCCTCTTTCAGTTTAATAAACTGAATATACTGGTTATACAGTTTAATAAACTGGAAAAGTTCATAGTAAGTTTTTTTTTGTTACCTTTTTACTACTCTACTTAAGGAAAGTTCTATGCATTGGTTTTTATTTTGTCAAATTTGTCATTAGTATTTAATGACGTGGATAGTAATTCTATTGAGTATTTTAGGATCCAAACAATTAGGAAAAGGTGCAAAATGGTGTTGGAAAAAAGTAAATGGTAAAAAAAATTGAAAAAATGTTGAAGAAAATTCTTGACCGGCAAGAATCTGTAATTTATTGCGAAATTGCATTTACAATAAATACAGTACTAATCTCGCTGACATGAATAGAGCAGCGGTTTGTATCTTAGGTCCAGTTCATGCGAAAACCATGGTTAAAATTTTGTTCAAAGGTTTAAATTCGAACGATTACCGTATATTCTGTAACACGATTACCACGTTTGAATTTTTATTAAAATTCGCTTCCTTGCGCGGCATGGGATTGAACCTGTGTAACCCTACTTAAAGGACACAGCCTTATCCATTGCACCGTCGCAAGGTAAATATATTTCGTTGTTCTTCATGGTCTAAGTTATTCATCGAAACATAGCAAATTATACTGAGCTGTATTTCTTGTATGAATGTGCATTTATCGTTAACAGTAAAACGATACAACCACTGCTGAGCCTCAATTAATATTATCTTTGGAGTAACCTAAAGTCCTTTGTTTGGGAGGAGGGCTTTGGAAAGTTGATAACGAACTGCATGTTGCAATGCGTCTCATGCAGGTATCTCGTAAACTTTCTAAAATCAAGGATTCAAATATTTTAAACAATTTTACAGAAGTTTTAGCTTCTCGGTACACGAAGCTAATTGAAAATCTAAGAAAAATAGATGTGAATTATGAGAGTTACCACAGAGTGGCTTGAACTCCTATCCTTCAAATTCGAAAGGGTGTATAATAGCCACTGCGCTACGGTAACTCACTTATTATTTGTAAGGAACAGCCAATTGATTAAACCGATTGAATAAGCCTAGGTTGTCTCGATTAAAAGTGGAAAAAACAATAAAACAAAATCGGAAAAATACTTTTTCAGTATCAAACTGCCATTTAACATCAATGAGCCTTTATCTATGTTACAAGGGTTAACTGAATAGTTTCAATATTTAAACATATTGGACAAAGCTGCAATGAAATCAGACAGTTGTGACCAATCAGCCTACATTGCTGCATTTTTTGTCTCTTATTACGGGATGGCAAGTTTTCGAACCAAGAAGCCTTTTAATCCCTTGCTAGAAGAAACATATGAATGGGATAGAACAGATGATCTTGGATGAAAATGTGTCTCGGAGCAGGTATGTCATAGGCAACATACTGCTGCTCACCATTGTGAGAGCAAAAATTCAGTTTGCCACCAAGAATTTTCGGTAGACGATACATCAATTGATACATCGATAAGAATAACACCAAAAGGAGAAACCCACTTAAAAATCAAGGAGGCACCTACTTAAAAATCCCCACTACTGGAAACCACTATGTATGGGGTAAAGTTAAAACTAAATTGCACAATATATTCAATGCTAAGCTGTGGTTTGACCATTATGGTGAACTGGAAATTGTAAATCATAAGACTGGGAAAAAATGTTTGCTACTATTTGAGAAACACAAGTATCACAGTCAGTCGGAGGGGAAACAAGTATCAGGTGTAGTTTGGAATGTAAAAGAAGCTGTTTGGACCCTTCATGGAACTTGGGATAAAAATATTGAAGCAGAACACTTAGCCGGAGAGCCCTTTAATCGAAAGAAACATATAATTTGGTCGGTTAAATTTCTACCTAAAGAGGCAAAGAAGTATTATAATTTCTCATAATTTGACTGTCAGATGATATGAACCAGATAAAAGACAGGGTTGTCCCGTAATTTACCACAAAGACTGCACACTGAAAGCATTGTCACTTTTGGATCCTGAAATTGACCTTGATGGATAGTGCAATAGTATTTTGCCTAAGACCACTATGTTTTCCTACACCATAAAGGAAACCGAATTTAAACAAGAGAAGGTTCGAAGCGATGTTGTTGAACCTTGGAATTCCATTTTAACGAATATGAACAAATTGTACGCGTACCCACTTTAGAAGAGAATTCGGGTTTTTTTTTTGCTGCCTTAAGAAAAAGTAAGAATGCAAAAGCGAAAGAAAAGGTAAGGGCCTGTGTGATTTCATGGTGAAGTTGTGTAGTCCACCATACTCCTTTGCCTCTGCAGAGAGACAGTTTACACTATAGTCTTCTCATGCAAACAAATAATTGTTTAATGTATGTCAAGCAACTTATCTGGCGCTCTGGAACTTCAATTGACTCCTGGATTGTACTGGATTGTCAAGTATGTAATTTGGAATGCGCAAACAAAGGGTTCCAGCCCCGTTGTAGTTAGCAGCGTGTATAAATTAGCTGTAAAATATTGATGATGGAAAATAGGCGGAATCTAGACAACTTTTAATTTCAAACCATTTTGATTGAGGACCATACTGTTATTTTTGTCCAAGCAAGGCTAACGCGCCTGTGTTTTTGCAAAAACTGTGTGGTAGAGCGGGGTAAGTTTGATTTTTTGGACGAAATACTCGTACAATTTTTCCATCTTGCTCTAAAAATTCTAGATTTTTGTATTTGAGCTTGAAACGACAATATTCAAGAAAAACAAACTCATTTTTTGGATTTTTTAGCTCTTCCCTCAACTAAAAGTTATCCTCAGTATAAAAGTACTGCATACACTAATGCTAGATTACATCACGTAAAACTAGAACATTTGAAAATCAAAGATGTATTTATCAGCAAAAAGGAAGACAAAATTTAACAAATTAGAACAAGCACGCATCAACCCCTTTAGGCTATCAAACTTAAAACGAACAGAGACTTCTTTGAATAAAGAAATCGAGGAATAAAGAAATCGAGGAATAAAGATCTGATATTTTGACAACAATGAGTCAGACTAATCCCATTGAACTCTAAGAAAATTGTTCATATGTCAGATCCAATGTTTCGGTTATAAATTACGAATTTTGAAAAAGAAAACTCGTCAAAAATTACTTTATATAAATTTTTGTTACGTTCTACGACTCGGACAATATTTCTTTTTGTTGGGGGAGGAGGGGGTCATTGTCTCTTTTAATAAAGACATAATAGATTTTAAACTGACAATATCGCTTTGTCAATTCATTTTTCTTTATAAAAAAATATTTGCATATATAAATAAATATACTAAATATTTGAAATATTGGATTATTTTATTATTATACTTCTACGATTTTAATAGCAAAGACCAATAACCGTACAGGTGGAATTCTGTTGCGAATTCTAGTCCCAGGATTCTCAGGTATTTATGAATAAACTTATATAGAAAAATTCAGGGAAAATGCCAGAGCTTTCTGAACCAGTTCAGTTCAGTTCATTCGGGTTTATTAAAAAAAATATATAACAGTCATAACATACATAATCTCTCATCTCTATGCAAAAAATGCATGCTGAGTCCCTTATCACCTCAAAAATAAATACACACTATGGCTCCCCCTCCACCCCTCGATACAACCATTGCCCCTACCAACAAAACCATCCTTACAAGTCCCCACCTCTTCATCCAGGAGGATACCAATCCAATCCCCACACAAAAAACCTCAATAAAGGTTAAAATCACTTTTCTATTTAGAATCTTTATTCAAATTAAACTAATTCAAAACTAGATAATTTTTTATTGTCTTTATGAAAGAACCAAGGGAGCTCCTACCTCTCAACCTCTACCTCTCTTTGGTTGAAAGAAACAACTGTGAAAATGGCGTAACTTCAATATTTCAGAAACTATTAATGGTATTCAATTGAAACTACCATTAAATGGTAAGAAGGGGGTCGAACAATATCAAAACACCCGTTTAAATAAAGATCGGCGAAAAGTGCATTTGCGTTATTTCAGGAATGGCTGAGGTTATTAAGTTGATATTTTCACATAACATGAAGGTGATTATTACACAACATTGAAATATACGAGATCTGTCAAAGTTGTCAAAACATAGCTCAGGAAGAGATCAGGTCATAAAACCAAGTTTCAGGGGAAATTCTGAATCTTTTAAAAGCATGACTTTCTAACTTTTAGGGACAGCTGTTGAGGATTTTGAAGGAAACCATAAGTCCATCTGTACAACCAGGTTGTCAAAAGGGCAGAAACTCAATAGAAAATTCAAAAAACATATGCTTTAAACAGAGGTAGCTTCTTGTTCAGCTCCGTGTGTGAAAAACCCTTTTATAAATATGTCACAATTCATTTTAATACCATAATTATAGCACAACCAATACCCTTTGTCTGAAGATTTTTATGGGTTTAAAATATTTCTGTATTTGACAGATAAACGTTATCTGTTTACATATATATGACATATAGATCTTGAATCCTTAATTTTAGTTTTGTGACTAATTAAATAGCGAATGACCCAATAGGGCTTTCGTGCGAATAAATCTATCTATCTATTTATTTCAACTATATAGCTAATTTGGTTAAGATTAAATGAATGAAAGAATTAAAAGCAATTTTGGCCAGGAACAGATATATGAGGTCGGAGGGGGGGGGGGACCTCCTTCTAAGACACTTCTGGCACACTTATTTCGTTCTTTTTTCTTTTCTTTTTTTAATCTTATTTAAAATAAACTTTTCAATTTGCTGCCCACCTCGAGTCACGTTGTCGCCATTGGTTCAGCAGCCCCCTAACCCAAGATTTTGCTCTTGATCTGTCAGGAATTCAGACATGAAACTGCTCGCACGATCAGTTTACGAATCATTTCTTCATAAAATTATAAGATAAACCTAGTTTTTATGAAAAATTAATCTTATAATTTAACTTTGTTGCTAGATCTTCATCTTCAGAATGTATTTTCTTTTTTTTGGCAGATTTATTTTATTCTCTTTCTTGTGAGCCTTTCCATTTAGGGTATGGTGTCTGGGCTTCAATGATGGGGATATGACAAGGCAACTTACAACATTAATTTATGTTAAGGAGTAATACTTTTTGAACTGCCCATGTCTACTCCCCACTCAAAAAATTCTTAATTTTAGTTTTGTGACTAATTAAATAGCGAATGGCCCAATAGGGTTTTCGTGTGATAAATCTATCTATCAATTTCTTTTAACTATATAGCTAATTTGGTTGAAATTAGAAGAATTAAAGAGTTAAAAGCAGTTTAGGCTAGGAACAGATCCTTGGGGTCGGGGGCAGGGAAACTTTCCCCAAAGATATTTCTGGCGCCCTAATTCTGTTCTTTTTTCTTTTTTTAATCTTTTTAAAATAAAATTTTTAATTTGGTGTCTATCTCGAGTCACATTGGCGCCCATGGTAGAGTGGCCTCCTTACCCAAGATTTTGATCTTGATCTACTAGAGATTCAGACATGAAACTGCTCGCAAGATCAGTTTAGGAATCATTTTGTCATAAATTACAAAATAAACCTCGTTTTCAGGAAAAATTAATCATATAATTAAACTTAATTGCTAGTTCTTCATCTTCAGACTGTGTTTTCTTTTTTTGGCAGATTTTTTTATTTTCTTTCTTAAGAGCCCATCGATTTGGGATACGGTTTCTGGGAGTCATTGATAGGAGTATGATAAGGATGGGTCACAGCAGGGGAAACACATTATAAAAGGGATTTTGGGAAATGTTTTGGACATTTGAGTCTGCCGAGTGGGATTTGGGAGAGCTAATTCACATGCCCTATCTTATTGAGTAACCTGACTGTAGTAAGATGCAAGGTAGAATACTATCTTCCTAGGACAAAGTTCTAGTGGAATGATGTCTATATTATCCGAACATAATGTGGAAGTTAGAAATTACCTAGATTGATAAGGTTAGCTGATTGACAAGTATCAACTATCTCAAGCTCTATCGTCCCTGCAAGACAACTTGGAAGACTATTGAATTTTTTAGTGCCCCTGTCTCCCTCCCTTTCGTCATTGACTACCCCGATATTACCCCCATATTTTGTTTATTATTACCCCAAAATTATGGGCGATAAATAGATAATGACCATATCAAAAGGCACTGTAAGTATGGGTGCCAATAAGAACCTCAGTAATATATCAAGAACGTCAGGAAGATTTAGTTTGAAACTTTCTTGGCTACTATTACTACTTCTGCTCTTACAGTTTAAATAAATAAAAGATTGTAAGCGTCTCCTGGTTATCAAAGATTCGAAAATTTCAGGATGTCAAAAATTTCTTTGTCAATGATAAGAAATTTTATTTTCCCCATTAATTGATTATTTTTTATCCAACTCTAAAGAAAAAAAATTTAGTCTGGTCTACTCATTCAAAAAGTCTCAATGAAGCCATAGTAATTTATTCATCAAAGAATCTGCTAGCGTCTATTGTTAATACGCATTCTACTGCTATAGGAAAATAGTCTTGGCTTTCAAAGAGGTTTCTTTGTTATTTTACATCAGCACCAACCAGATTCACACAAACGAACTGGTCTGACGAAAGCGTTATCTACACCCCCCCTATCATTACGCTCAAATCATATTGGCACCCTTGGTCCAGTACCCCCCCCCCCACAAGATTTTTCTCTAGATCTGTCCCTAACTAGAGACGGGTTCGAATTGCTGTAGTCACGACACACTTTTCGCCACTTGGGCCAACTTTCTGAATCTCTTCAGCAATCAGATTATCAATCCACCACTTAGACATATCCAAAAAGAGTTGCTTCCGCAACATCTTCAGTTTCTGAATTATGAATATCAAGCAATCAGCGTCGAAAAGCAATTTTCAAGCCATACTAGAACGCCACTGCAAGTACGCAAATAAGCCTATAACGTGACCAGGATGTGACAGATTTTAAAATGGATTTGAAAAAGTGTAGGCTAAACTAGTAAAGAGTTTTCTTTTTCTCCTTTATTTTTCAGTTTTTTCCTTTTTTTTAGATTTTTTTTTTCTTTTTCAGTTTTTAGTTTATTTAGTTTTTTGTTTTTTTTTTTATTAGTTTTTAGTTTTTTTCTTTTTAGTTGTTTTTTGTAGTTTTTACCTTTTATTAGTTTTTTTAGTTTTTTTCTTTTTTAGTTTTTGCCTTTTTTAGTTTTTTTTTTAGTTTTTTAGCCTTTTTAGTTTTTTTAGTATTTTCTTTTTAGTTTTTTTTGTAGTTTTTACCTTTTTTAGTTTTTTTCTTCTTTTGTGTTAATGCTAAGGCCAAGGTTCGAACTTGGAACCTCTCGGACCTAGAACCTGGAACATAACGCTTTACCAATTCAGCTACTTCGGGTTGAATACGTTTAACTTTTTTAGTTTCAGTTGTTTTCCTTTTTTTAGTTTATTTTCTTTTTCAGTTTTTAGTTTTTTTTAGTTTTTTATTACTTTTTTTCTTCTTTTTTTTGTAGTTTTTACCTTTTTTTTAGTTTTTTTTCTTTTTAGGTTTTACCTTTTTTTATTTTTTTTTAATTTTTTAGCTTTTTTAGTTTTTTTAGTATTTTCATTTTAGTTTTTTTGTAGTTTTTACCTTTTTTTCTTCTTTTTTATTAATGCTAAAGCCGAGGTTCGAACCTGGAAACTCTCGGACCTAGAACCTGGAACATAACGCTTTACCAACTCAGTTACTTCAGCTTGAATACATTTAACTTTTTTAGTTTCAGTTTTTTCCTTTTTTTAGTTTTTTTCTTCTTTTTCAGTTTTTATTTTTTAGTTTTTTTAGTTTTTTTATTAGTTTTTAATTTTTTTTGTTTTTAGTTTTTTTTTTGTAGTTTTTACCTTTTTTTGATTTTTTTAGGTTTTACCTTTTTTATTTTTTTTTAGTTTTTTAGCTTTTTTATTTTTTTTGTAGTTTTATTTTAGTTTTTTTGTAGTTTTTATCTTTTTTAGTTTTTTTTCTTCTTTTGTATTAATGCTAAAGCCAAGGTTCGAACCTGGAACCTCTCGGACCTAGAACCTGGAACATAACGCTTTACCAACTCCGCTACTTCGGCTTGAATACATTTAACTTTTTTAGTTTCAGCTTTTTTCCTTTTCTTAGTTTTTTTTTTCTTTTTCAGTTTTTAGTTTTTTTAGTTATTTTAGTTTTTTTATTAGTTTATTTTTTTTTGTCTTTTTGGTTTTTTTGTAGTTTTTATTTTTTTTTTAGTTTTTTTTTAGGTTTTACCTTTTTTAACTTTTTTTTAGTTTTTTTAGCTTTTTTAGATTTTTTTAGTATTTTTATTTTAGTTTTTTTGTAGTTTTTATCTTTTTTAGTTTTTTTTTCTTCTTTTGTATTAATGCTAAAGCCAAGGTTCGAACCTGGAACCTCTCGGACCTAGAACCTGGAACATAACGCTTTACCAACTCAGCTACTTCGGCTTGAATACATTTAACTTTTTTAGTTTCAGTTTTTTTTCTTCTTTTAGTTTTTTTTTCTTTTTCAGTTTTTAGTTTTATTTAGTTTTTTTTATTAGTTTTTAGGTGTTTTTTTCTTTTTGTTTTTTTGTAGTTTTTACCTTTTTTTAGGTTTTTTTTTAGGTTTTACCTTTTTTTAGCTTTTTTAGTTTTTTTAGTATTTTCATTCTAGTTTTTTTTTTGTAGTTTTTATCTTTTTTAGTTTTTTTTTCTTCTTTTGTATTAATGCTAAAGCGAAGGCTCGAACCTTGAACCTTTCGGACCTAGAACCTGGAACATAACGCTTTACCAGCTCAGCTACTTCGGCTTGAATACAATTATAGATAGATTGTTCCGAGTCAGGATGGTTACGATTGAAAAGGATAAAGTTCAACAGGCTGCAAAGTCAATTTAGACCCTTCTTTCTATACTATTTTGTTTTTTGTTTTTTCAACGCTGAGGAATAGCCTTTGATCATGTGAACTCCTCTCTTACCCTCTTTTCCATATGATTTTTGTCATCACCCTAATTTTTTTTATATATATAGAGCTAACCCATCTTTTGCCCATAGTATTTCTAAACATATCCCACCAGAGAACCTACCTAATTATCTTCCTTTCTTTCATTCTTATTGCAGTAGTATTTTACAAATGAAATCAGGGTGTCCTTAGATGAGTCATATAACTATTGGCTTTACTAGGGACTGGTTCATTTATAAGAATATTTTAAAAAGAACATTTGGTTTGCATCCTAAAAGAGAGATATCCCTTTCTTAGAGTAAGAATTGATGATATCAAATCCAATTTCAACCTGAATTTAGGCCTCTGGGCTTTATTCTTTATTGGCCTCATTCTTTAGCAAAGGTAATGAATAGTGCTTCATTGTGAAAGAAGAAGAAAGGACACCCCCTGTTAAGAGACAGAAAGAAGGATAGGAGCAGCTAACTCTTCAACCGGGTAGTTAAGTTCTACTCAATGCCTGTTTACGTAGTATATTAAATAGACTGCATTTTCAATGCATAGATAGACAGATGTCTCTTAAATATTTTCAGGAATCAGCCATCCCAACATCTTCAGTGTTGTGCTCTTGTTAAGTTATGGAAATATATAAATAGTGTAAATAACAGAGAGCCTAAGATAAGCTTCTTGCACGGGGAGGACGTTAAAATCGAAAATAAAGATGATGCCTATGAGTTATTTTCATAAATTAATGACGCCCCCGCTTCTTCTACCCAACCGCAGTCGACTTCGTAAAAGAGAACTTTACCCATAAGTAAGGGTATAGAACTTATCCGTCCTGTAAAAAATGGCAAAATCAGCATTTTACATACGTAATGTCTTAAGTTTAAGCTGAGTGATTTGATAAAACAGGGTAATGCGACCCCCGTGCTAATGAGGGAGAGAAGATACATCTTTACAGAAATACCTAAATAATTCTTACATCCCTCAGGAAGCATCAATAAAATATATACCCTCCCATAGCATCCCCACAATAGAAAACAAAAAGTGGAGTCAGATAATCCCCCTCCTCATCCCTATATTGACAGCTCAAGTTATAGTTATTAGAGGATAAACATATTATTGCGATTCGAGAAGAGTAGGTTCTTTTCAAAAGACATGTATAGGAGTATCTGACAGGTTTGAAACGGATCGTTCCAATAATAGTTTTTTTTTTATCCAACTCAAGTTTTAGGAGTTACGGGTATTTTGCATTTCTTAAGACGTAATCGTCTCTTACTAGATTTCCAGCTACCGCTGGAAGACAAATTTCATCGTAGTTAAGAAAATAATATTGTATATCCTTTTAGGCACAATGTTGTTACAATGTACGATTATGATGCCATTCATCAATTTTTTTAAATGAAAATAAAGTTTTCGTAAGAAAAAGATTCTATTCTTAAAATTATTTTTGTTAATTACGAAAATTTATATACTACTAGCTGTTGGGGTGGCACGAAATAGTTGGTGGGGGCACTTCGCCCCCCCCAAGCCCCCCGCGCGTAAATCGTTACGCGCCATATTAGTTACGCGCCATTGTAGTTGTGTCCCTGTGTCCCACCTGTGAAAATAGATAAAAGAGAAAAGATTTTTCTTTTCGTTATAGATATATATGTTTTTAACTACGTAAAACTTGCGAATATACAACATTCTTCGATGTCCCATTGTCTGTGCATATAAATACATTGTCAGGTTTACCGACTCTTGAACATGCAACATAAAATTGTCCATGAAAAAAACAATCCGTATTCAAATCTATACCTCATTATTCTAATGATTGCCCTTGAGCTTTGTTGATGGTGATTGCTAATCGAACATTCCCTGTGTCCCCGTCGTCATTTATATTCCCAGTATCCGGGTCGTCATTTGTGTCCCAGTGTCCCAGTCTGTAATTTCTCTTTGAGCGTCCCGTTCGTCATTAATATTTCCTGTGTCCCGGTCGTCATTTGTGTCCGGTATCCCGGTCTGTAATTTATTTTTGAGTGTCTCAGTCGTCATTTATATCTCCCGGTCGTTATTTTTGTCCCAGTGCCCCAGTCTGTAATTTCTCTTTGAATGTCCCGGTCGTCATTTATATTCCCTGTGTCCCGGCTTTTAGTTTTCTTTTTCTCCTTTATTTTTCAGTTTTTTCCTTTTTTTAGTTTCTTTTTCTTTTTCAGTTTTTTGTTTTTTTTTAGTTTTTTTATTAGTTTTTTTTTCTTTTTAGTTTTTTTTGTAGTTTTTACCTTTTTTAGTTTTTTTTTAGTTGTTTTCTTTTTTAGTTTTTAGTTTTTTACCTTAAAAATATTTATAGTGTCTAAGTTATAATTTTAATATTTTCTGTTACGGTCTACGGTCTACTACGGTCTTGGCTGCCAGAATCGCTCGTTCACTTACCCATGTATGATTTTTATAGTTGGTTAGAATATTCGGATATACCTATTCAACAAATTATTTTTTGACGTCACTAAATTACAAAATTCAGGAGGCAGTTGCATACATCCTGAAATTGAGTCAACTGGGAACACTCCGTTTCCAATAGTCCACAATTGATCTGAAAATGTCTCACTAGAGTGAACGATTTGCAAGCAAACAATCATATTTATAGTTAATTTTAATGTATTCACGTGTGCCCATAAATAAGAATTTTCAGGCAAGCATTTATTTCATCCGCAGGTGTTGATCTAGGAATATTAGGTCATGTTTGCCCGAAATCTCCCGAAAGCAATATTAATGTGCTGCCAAAGGGTTTAGATTTTCCTCGCAGATCTTGCAATGATCGCTTGAGAGTCTCGAGCGATTGCTTTTGCGCCATTGTGCACTCG
>NC_088866.1:54265038-54300732 GCF_032884065.1 Artemia franciscana | reverse complement strand
AGTACATTGTTAATCTATTTGGTACTTCCGTATAATCAAGAATACACTCAAGAAGTGAAGATAGGTTTATTATAATGAAACTAGCTGTTGGGGTGGCGCTTCGCGCCACCCCAACACCTAGTTGGTGGGGCGCTTCACCCCCCCCAAGCCCCCCCGCGCGCGTAAGTCGTTACGCGCCATATTAGTTACGCGCCATTGTAGTTGTGTCCCTGTGTCCCACCTGTGAATATAGATAGATTTATATATGTGTTTCAAACTACGTAAAAATTGCGAATATACAACATTTTTGGCTTTCCCACTACTGGGAGCTTTCCGTTTCCAATTGCCAGCAATTGATCTGAAAATGTTTGACCAGAGTCATCGTTTTGCAATCGGACACGCATATTTGTAGTTAATTTTAATATTTTTACGTGTGCCCATAAATTAGAATTTTTCAGGCAAGCATTCATTTCGTCTGCAGGAGTTAAACTACGTAAAAATTGCGAATATACAACATTCTTGGCTTTCCCATTGTCTGTGCATATACAAAGCCGTATGTACTAATAATGACGTCATATGCAAACGCTCTTTTTACAAACAAACAAACAAACATGCATACACACAACTCGTTTTTATATAGATAGATAGATAGATAGATACAATACAAATTAACTGCGTAAAACTTGCGAATATACAACATTCTTCGCTGTCCAATTGTCGCTGCATATAAATAGATTGTCAGGTTTACCGACCCTCGAACATGCAACGTACAATTGTCCATGGGAAAACAATCAGTATTAAGATCTATACCACATTTTTCTAATGATTGACCTTGAGCTTTGTTAATGGTGATTGCAAATGCTAATCGAATTGGGAATTGCAATCTTTTAAATTGAAAAGGCAGATCCGTTGGAATCATGGGAATGCGAAGAATAAGAACAGCCTCACCCTCAAAAGGCCCTGTCAAGATTGTGGCCTCTATTAGGTTTTCCATTGTTTTTTTTACGGCAAGTCGCGTGCCATTGCAAAGCTTTGGTGGGTTGATATTTCTTAAAAGTATTATTGGTACGCCTATTTTTAGTTGTAGCACGTGTGGTGGAAACCCTGAAAGATCTATGGAATTTAAAAATTCAGATGGATAATTAACCGCTTCATTTGGTTCCAAAACTGTGTCGACTGACTTGTAAAGGACTGCCTGGTCTCGAATCTTGGTCAAAACAATATTGTTGATTTCGTGGACGTCTATATTTTTGGGTGCGAAAATCGCTCTTTCACTTAGCCATTTATTATTTTTATAATTTTTTAGAATATTCGGAAATACTTTTTCAATCAATTCATTTTTGGACGTCACTAAATTACAGAAATCAGCAGGTAGTTGTATACGTCCTGAAATTGAGTCTACTGGGAGCTTTCCGTTTCCAATTGCCAGCAATTGATCTGAAAATGTTTGACGGACGCCTTTTTTTTTCACTTTCTCTTTTAGCAGCAAGTCAGCTTTCGCGTTGCTCTGGTAGTTCCTCGGCACGCTTTCTGTTCTTTCTTTTTCTATCAGCCTCAAGCCTGTTTCCTTGCTGTTCTTTTGATTCCTCGGCACGCTTTCTTTTCTGACTTTCTCTATCAGCAGCAAGTTTTTTGGCATAGACTCTTTGAGCATCTTCATCGGCTTTTGCCATTGTAAGTTCATCAGTCATTTTAAACTTAAACATTAATAGATTTCTACGTGAACATATATGTCTTAAATATCTTTAATGACGTCACCGTCATAGCAAAAATGACGACAATTAACTTCATGACGTCAGTCGACACAGAAACATGACGTCACCTGATAGACACACAGACAGTATTAATGCTAAAGCCAAGGCTCAAACCTGGAGCCTCTCGGACCTAGAGCCTGAAACATAACGCTTTACCAACTCAGCTACTTCGGCTTGAATACATCGTTTTGAGCAGCTTCCTCGGGTGTTGCCATTGTAGGTTCTTCAGTTATTTTACAATTAGAAATTTCTCTTTCAACGGTCTTCTTACAATTAAAAATTTGTCTTTGAACGATATTCTTAAATACCTGTGTCCTGGTCGTCATTTATGTTCCCTGTGTCCCGGTCGTCATTTGTGTCCCGGTATCCCAGTCTGTAATTTCTCTTTGAGTGTCCCGGTCGTTATTTATATTCCCTCTGTCCCGGTCGTCATTTATGTCCCGGTCTGTAATTTCTCTTTGAGTGTTTTTTCTTTTTAGCATTTTTTAGTTTTTTACATTTTTTCTTTTTTCAGTTTTCTTTTTCTTTTTTATTTTTCAGCTTCACTATGAAATACATATCGCCGAACCTTTATTTTTTAACTAAAATCTGATAGGCATTGATGACCTTATCCAAGTCAAAATCCCAAACCCAATCATCATCGCTATCATTTTCAGTTTTGATATGTTTTGACTCTCGCTGTCCAGGTGGATCTTCATCTAACTGCGTGGTTTTGCGTTCTTTAGCCTCAAGCCTGTTTCCTTGCTGTTCTTTTGATTCCTCGGCACGCTTTCTTTTCTGACTTCCTCTATCAGCAACAAGTTTTTTGGCATAGACTCTTTGAGCATCTTCATCGGCTTTTGCCATTGTAAGTTCATCAGTCATTTTAAACTTAAACATTAATAGATTTCTACGTGAACATATATGTCTTAAAATCTTTAATGACGTCACCGTCATAGCAAAAATGACGACAACTAACTTCATGACGTCAGTCGACACAGAAACATGACGTCACCTGACAGACAGACAGACAGCTTATTTTTATATATATAGATATACCAGTGTCCCAGTCTGTAATTTCTCTTTGAGCGTCCCGGTCGTCATTTATATTCCCTGTGTCCCGGTGTCCCGGTCTGTAATTTATCTTTGAGTGTCCCGGTCGTTGTTTGTATCCTGCTGTCCCAGTCTGTAATTTCTCTTTGAGTGTCCCGGTCGTCATTTATATTCCCTGTGTCCCGGTTGTCATTTGTGTCCCGGTCTGTAATTTCATCAGTCGACAAACATGACGTCAGACGACAAACAACTTCATGACGACATACAGCTCAATCCTCATAATGACGTCAGTCGACAAACAAACATGACGTCAGTCGACAGACAGACAAACATCTTATTTTTATATATATATATATATATATATATATATATATATATATATACTAGCTGTTGGGGTGGCGCTTCGCGCCACCCCAACACCTAGTTGGTGGGGGCGCTTCGCGCCCCCCCCAAGCCCCCCCGCGCGCGTAAGTCGTTACGCGCCATATTAGTTACGCGCCATATTAGTTACGCGCCATTGTAGTTGTGTCCCTGTGTCCCACCTGTGAATATAGATAGATTTATATATGTGTTTCAAACTACGTAAAAATTGCGAATATACAACATTCTTGGCTTTCCCATTGTCTGTCCATATACAAAGCCGTATGTACTAATAATGACGTCATATGCAAACGTTCTTTTTACAAACAAACAAACATGCATACACACAACTCGTTTTTATATAGATAGATAGATAGATAGATACAATACAAATTAACTACGTAAAACTTGTGAATATACAACAGTCTTCGCTGTCCCATTGTCTGTGCGTATAAATAGATTGTCAGGTTTACCGACCCTCAAAGATGCAACATACAATTGTACATTGGTAAAGCAATCTGTATTAAGATCTATACCGCATTTTTCTAGTGATTGCCCTTGAGCTTTGTTGATGGTGGTTGCAAATGCTAATCGAATTGGGAATTGCAATCTTTTAAATTGAAAAAGCAGATCCGTTGGAATCATGGGAATGCGAGGAATAAGAACAGCCTCACCCTCATAAGGCCCTGTCAAGATTGTGGCATCTATTAGGTTTTCCATTGTTTTTTTTACGGCAAGTCGCGTGCCATTGCAAAGCTTTGGTGGGTTGATATTTCTTAAAAGTATTATTGGTACACCTATTTTTAGTTGTAGCAGGTGTGGTGGACACCCTGAAGGATCTATGGAATTTAAAAATTCAGATGGATAATTAACCGCTTCATTTGGTTCCGAAATACAACTAACTTCGTAAAACTTGAGAATATACAACATTCTTCGCTGTCCAATTCTCGCTGCATATAAATAGATTGTCAGGTTTACCGACCCTCGAACATGCAACGTACAATTGTCCATGGGAAAAACAATCAGTATTAAGATCAATACCACATTTTTCTAATGATTGACCTTGAGCTTTGTTAATGGTGATTGCAAATGCTAATCGAATTGGGAATTGCAATCTTTTAAATTGAAAAGGCAGATCTGTTGGAATCATGGGAATGCGAGGAATAAGAACAGCCTCACCCTCAAAAGGCCCTGTCAGGATTGTGGCCTCTATTAGGTTTTCCATTGTTTTTTTTACGGCAAGTCGAGTGCCATTGCAAAGCTTTGGTGGGTTTATGTTACGTAACAATATTATTGGTACGCCTATTTTTAGTTGTAGCACGTGTGGTGGAAACCCTGAAAGATCTATGGAATTTAAAAATTCAGATGGATAATTAACCGCTTCATTTGGTTCCAAAACTGTGTCGACTGACTTGTAAAGGACTGCCTGGTCTTGAATCTTGGTCAAAACAATATTGTTGATTTCGTGGACGTCTATATTCTTGGGTGCGAGAATCGCTCTTTCACTTAGCCATTTATTATTTTTATAATTTTTTAGAATATTCGGAAATATATTTTCAATCAATTCATTTTTGGACGTCACTAAATTACAGAAATCAGCAGGTAGTTGTATACGTCCTGAAATTGAGTCTACTGGGAGCTTTCCGTTTCCCATTGCTAGCAATTGATCTGAAAATGTTTGACCAGAGTCATCGTTTTGCAATCGGACACGCATATTTGTAGTTAATTTTAATGTTTTTACGTGTGCCCATAAATTAGAATTTTTCAGGCAAGCATTCATTTCGTCTGCAGGAGTTGATCTAGGTATTATAGGTAATGTTTGCCTGAAATCTCCTGCAAGCAATATTAATGTGCTGCCAAAGGGTTTCGAATTCCCTCTTAAATCTTTCAAGCATTGATCCAGAGCCTCGAGCGATTTTTTGTGTGCCATTGTGCACTCATCCCAAATAATAAGTTTGCATTGCTGCAATACTTTACCCATCCCAGATGATTTGGAAATATTGCACGTGGGAGTTTCTGTAGAATGCAAGTTCAGAGGCAATTTCAAAGCGGAATGAGCAGTTCTTCCACCAGGCAGCAATGTTGCGGCTATTCCGGACGACGCAATTGCCAACGCTATATCATTTTTAGATCGAATTGATGCCAGAATCAGTTTTATCACAAACGTTTTACCAGTACCTCCTGGCGCATCCAAAAAGAAAATTTCTCCAACGTTGTTATCGACACAATGCATTATCGTATCATAAATGTCTTTTTGTTCCGACGTTAACTTGGAAATGTTATTTTGTACATACGACAATAGATCACTCGTACTGTAACTTTGTTCACGATCCAATTCTACACATGTCGAAACAGCAGCGATACGGTTAGGTGAAGGCATTCCCAAACCCTGAAGAGGTTTGTTTGCCATACTTATGCAAATATCTTCTATAACAACTAAAGTGTAGTTATAAATTTCTGGTGTAAAATCAAAAGTCATGTCTGACGTCTCTAACTGTTTTCGATGAAGTATATCTTCGGACATTTTTGACTTATATTTTTCCCATAACTCTGTAGGAGCTGATGGAGAGCAAGTTGTTAAAATGATGCCAAACAATGCACGAATTTGACTTGGGGTTGACGTTTCGCACGCGTCATTGATGCAGTTATCCCAGTGTTGGTCATTCTCCAATAAATTCAGAGCTTGGCATGCACTACGGTAAGTGTCATGTATAGTACCATTTACAGTCCTCAAATACTCAAAGGATGTCGGACCGGGTACATTCACCAAAAGCAGGCGTAGAAAGAAGCATTCATGTTGATTGGGGTGAACGGTGTAGAGTCTTCCTATCGTGGTATCTTTGAAGATGGTAGGTTGGCCGTCGACTGACTTACCCTGTTTTCGACGTTCAAATACTTTATTTTTAGTATTCCACGTGTAATACGAAGGCACTTCAGTATACAGCAGTTTTTTCGCAAAAGAATCATTTTTGCAAAGCGAAAAAAAAGCTGTTAATGTTGTATCCGGTGGATTCAGGACTCTTTGTTGCACGTTGGTTTCCGTGAAATAAACACGTTGACCATTCTGTAAATTTACCGCTAAGTGAACAACAGCTGGACTACGTTCATGTATCGGAAATGAAAGAATTCGCCAAACAGCTTCATTACTGCTTATGTATCTTCCAGCCTGATATTCTACGATTTCATCGAAATCTTTGATTTCGGACTGCAAGCCAAAAACTGCCATGTCACTGCCTTTGTTGACGTATTTACATATATATTTTATTGCCTTTACGGAGTTACAGTATTCAACGTTTATATGTGCATTAAATGTTTTGGATAATAAAGGGGAATATGGAACAACCCACTGGTTATCTACTTCGATGGTGGTACCGTTACGCTTCTTTATTATTGCTGTTTTACCGCCATCTTCAGTAGATCTTCTTCTATATTGTGGGTAACCATCATTGCCAGTAATTGTTGTGGGTACTAAAAGTCGAGGATATTGCTTTGTGCACCTTCCTTTGGCCATGCATGGTGAATTTTCGTTCAGTGCACCGCAAGGTCCATGTATCATATTTTTTACAATAATATCATGTAACCCCTTATCGACATTTTTATCAGGTATTTCAGCGGAAATCACATCATCAATTTCGTTTGAAGTAATTTTTTTATGTAGCCAGATTAGTATATGTGCGTGTGGCAAACCTCGTTTTTGCCATTCCACTGAGTACATCCAGCATCGCACTGACCCAAACACTTCATGTTTTACAAGGTAGTTTATCAGTGATTTCAACTTTTGCCGGAAGACACGTGCCGTAATGTCATGCCTATGAACCGCCGATTGTCCTTGAAGTAAAAGCTGCAGTATCTCGTCCCAAGATTGATTACATGTAAATGTAATAAATAAATCTGGACGACCATAGAGACGAACATACGCAATAGCATCTTGAGCATATTCATGCATATGACGTGGACTGCCAGCATATGACGAAGGTAAAATTGTTAATCTTCCAACGTTTGTGGTATTACCGTCATTTATAACTGCATCTCGCAAATGAATGTATTGTTCAGAGCGGAGCTTGGTCTGATTCAGGCGGATATATAGCAAACGTTCTGATTCAATTTTTGCATACATATCCACGACAAATTGGTGAAACAATTCACGACATTTTAAAATATAATTTTCTTCATCCTGCCGAATCATTAGTCTATAGGAATAATAATGCATTGCACTGCATTTCTTATTCATTTCTTTGTTAGTGGCTGGATTCATCAATTTAATATTAAAGTGATAGCCGTCGGCTCCATCCCAAAAAATGATAGGATATTGTAGGGCATCGTAGCATCGATGAGTTTCAGCAATTCTTAACAACTGGGCGTTTCGCTTATGTAGAATAATATCTCGAGGTAAAAACTGATCACCGACCATAACGATTGCCACTTCGTCGATAGTCGGAGCATTGTATCTACGCACATGTTGGCCAGGAGGCGTTTTGTCAGCGGAAATAACAATTTTATGAGTATCAGTAGGCATCAAATCGATGGCTGTTTTGAACAGACGCACTAAATTATTATTTTCGTGGAAAAGATGTTGCAATTGGGAAACGATTGTCCTTTCAACGTTGGGAGAAATTTCGCAACGTGCATTCAATTCAGAATTTCTATCACTGATGAAGTACAATTGTAAAAATTTATGATTCTCGCCTAATAATGGTAGAAGGGACCCTGCTTTATGATAAATTTGCCCTTTTACTTTGAAAGTAGACATAAATTGATCTGGATTTTCGATTTGGGCTCCAAACGACGTCATTTGGAAACATGAGTTGTATTGTCTGATTTTTGACAAAAAACGCTTAGATTCTGACGTAGTTCCAGTAAGGAAAGTCTTCAATGGCTCTGGTGGTGCAGCCAATAGAGGAAGTTTAACTTTTCCTGAGGCGCAACACATTCCCATTGTTTCACCATTGAACTTCAAGGCCTTGCAATAGGGACAAATTTTAGACATTGTCCCGATTTGAACACAGCTACTCAAGCTATAATCATCGACTGGGTTGTACCTGAATGCCAGGCGATAACTTTCAGATTGCTCTGATTCCTCGGCACGCTTTCTTTTCTTACTTTCTCTATCAGCAGCAAGCCTGATTTCCTGCTGGTCTTTTGATTCCTCGGCACGCTTTCTTTTCTTACTTTCTCTATCAGCAGCAAGCCTGATTTCTTGCTGTTCTTGTAATTCCTCGGCCCGCCTTCTTTTTTCACATTCTCTTTTAGCAGCAAGTCTGCTTCTGCGTTGCTCTGGTAGTTCCTCGGCATGCTTTCTTTTTTCACTTTCTCTTTTAGCAGCAAGTCTGCTTTCGCGTTGCTCTGGTAGTTCCTCGGCATGCTTTCTTTTTTCACATTCTCTTTTAGCAGCAAGTCTGCTTCTGCGTTGCTCTGGTAGTTCCTCGGCATGCTTTCTTTTTTCACATTCTCTTTTAGCAGCAAGTCTGCTTCTGCGTTGCTCTGGTAGTTCCTCGGCATGCTTTCTTTTTTCACTTTCTCTTTTAGCAGCAAGTCTGCTTTCGCGTTGCTCTGGTAGTTCCTCGGCACGCTTTCTTTTCTGACTTTCTCTATCACCAGCAAGTTTTCTGGCATAGACTCTTTGAGCATCTTCATCAGTCATTATAAACTTAAGCATTAATAGAATTCTACACGAACATCCGTCTTATATAACTTGAATGACGTCACGCCTTCAAAGCAAAAATGATGCCTTCAAAGCAAAAATGATGGCAGCTAATTTCATGACGTCAGCCGAAACATGACGGCGAACATATGTCTTATATAACTTGAATGACGTCACCTTCAAAGCAAAAATGACGGCAACTAATTTCATGACGTCAGCCGAAACATGACGTCACCTGACACATCCATCCACACATCCACAGACAGACAACTTATTTTTATATATATAGATAGATATACATATATATATATATATATATATATATATATATATATATATATATATATATATATATATATATATATATATATATATCTATATATATATATAAGTTGTCTCTGTGTGTGTGTGTATGTGTTTGTCGAGTGACGTCATATTTGTGTGTCGACTGACGTCATGTTTGTTGATTGACGAAATTACACACCGGGACATCGGGACACAAATGACGACCGGGACTCCGAAACATAGGGAATATATATGACGACCGGGACACTCAAAGAGAAAGCGACCGGGACACAAGGAATGTTTGATTAGCAATCACCATCAACAAAGCACCGGGACACAAATGACGACCGGGACACAGGGAATATAAATGACAACCAGGACACTCAGAGAGAAATTACTGACCGGGACACCGGAACACTAATGACGACCGGGACACCGGGACACAGGGACACAGGGAATATAAATGACGACCGGGACACTCAAAGAGAAATTACAAACTGGGACACCGGGACACAAATGACGACCGGGACACAGGGAATATAAATGACGACAGGGACACAGGGACACATCATTAGAATAATGAGGTATAGATCTGAATACGGATTGTTTTTCCCAGGGACAATTATATATTGCATGTTTAAGAGTCAGTAAACCTGACAATTTATTTATATGCACAGACAATGGGACAGCGAAGAATGTTGTATATTCAGATCTATATCTCATTATTCTAATGATTGCCATTGAGCTTTGTTGATGGTGATTGCTAATCGAACATTCTCTGTGTCCCTGTCGTCATTTATATATCCCCCTGTGTCCCCCGGCGTTCCCGTTGTTGTTGTTTCCCTGTGTCCCGGTCGTCATGTTTGTCCCGGTGTCCCAGTCTGTAATTTCTCTTTGAGTGTCACGGTCGTCATTTATATTCCCTTTGCCCCGGTGTCCCGGTCGTCATTTTTGTCCCGGTCGTCATTTGTGTTCCGGTGTCCCGGTCTGTAATTTCTCTTTGAGTGTCCTGGTCGTCATTTATATTCCCTGTGTCCCGGTCGTCATTTGTGTCCCGGTGCTTTGTTGATGGTGATTGCTAATCGAACATTCCTTGTGTCCCGGTCACTTTCTCTTTGAGCCCAAATACATAGTTATTATGATTTTTGACTATGCTGAACAAAATGGCTATCTCAGAATTTTGATTTGTTGACTTTCGGAAAAAATGAGCGTGGGAGGGGGCCTAGATGCCCTCCAATTTTTGGTTACTTCAAAAGGGCACTAAAACTTTTCACTTCCGTTAGAATGAGCCCTCTTGCGACATTCTAGGACCACTTGGTCGATACGATGACCCCTGGGAAAATAAACAAACAAAAAAAACAAACAAATAAACAAGCACCCGTGATTTGTCTTCTGTCAAAAAATTCAAAATTCCACATTTTTGTAGATAGGAGCTTGAAACTTCGACAGTAAGGTTCTCTGATACGCTAAATCTGATGGTGTCAATTTCGTTAAGATCCTACGACTTTTAGGGGGTGTTTCTCCCTATTTTCCTAAATAAGGCAAATTTTCTCAGGCTCGTAACGTTTGATGGTTAAGACTAAACTTGATGAAACTTATATATTGAAAATCAGCATTAAAATGCGATTCTTTTGATGTAGCTATTGATATCAAAATATAAACAAACAAACATATAAACAAGCACCCGTGATCGGTCCTTTGGCAAAAAAAATACGAAATTCCACATTTTTGTTGGTAGGAGCTTGAAAATTCTAAAATATGGTTCCCTGATACTCTGAATGTGATGGTGTGATCTTCGTTAAGATTCTATGACTTTTAGGGGGTGTCTCTCCCTATTTTCCAAAATAAGGCAAATTTTCTCAGGCTCGTAACTTTTGAAAAGTAAGACTAAATTTGATGAAACTTATATATTTTAAATCATCATAAAATTCCGACTCTCTTGATGTATAGTATCAAAATCCCATTTTTTAAGTTTCGTTTACTATTGAGCCGGGTCGCTCCTTACTACAGTTCGTTACCACGAACTGTTTGATAGTCACTATAAGTTGCCACTTAATACAGTTTCTATTGTTATTATAATAAATATCCAGTGTACTAGCTAATGGAGAAGGTACAGTAGTTGGATTAAAGGCAAAAACTGTTTTCACAATTTGCAAAAACCTATATTTATCTAATATCCACAAATATATATTTAAACCTATTTTTAATAGCTACGATGAATCAAACAATACGTGGACGATTTACTCCCTCACAGTCCCCGGGGAGGGGCTACAAGTTAAAAACTTTGACCAGTGTTTACATATGGTAATAGTTATTGGGAAGTGTACAGACGTTTTCAGGGGAATTTTTTCTTGGATAGGAGGGGGTTGAGAGGGGGGTTACATGGGAGGATCTTTCCATGGAGGAATTTGTCATGGGAGGAGAGTATTTCCATGAAGAGGGTGCAGGATTTTCTAATATTATATAAAACAAAAACAATCAAAAGATAAATATGAAAAAGTTTTTTCAACTGAAAGTAAGGAGCAGCATTAAAAATTAAAACGAAGAGAAATTACTCGCATATGAGGGGTTCATCTACTCCTAAATACCTGCTCTTTACGCTAAAGTATTTTTAGTAATTTCAACTATTTCTTCTACGGACTTTGTGATTCAGGGGTTATTCTTAAAGAGTTGGGACAATACTTAAGCTTTAGAGTAAAGAGCAAGATATTAAAGATGAGGCAAACCCCCTCATATACGTAATAAAAATATACGAATATAGAAGCTTGTTACGAAAGTTAATTCGGAAGTTAAGTATATTTTTTATTATTAAAAATGTTCTTAAGAAATTAAAAGTTCTAGTTGCCTTTTTTAAGTAACCAAAAGATTGAAGAGCAACTAAGCCTCCTCCCCTACTCCTTTTTTCTCAAAATCATCCGATCAAAACTATGAAAAAGCCATTTAGCCAAAAAAAAATAAATGCAAATTTCGTTCTAAGTATTCATGTGCGGAGAGCCAAAATCAAAACATGCATGAATTCAAATACACTCAGAAACTAAATAAAAAAACAAGTTTTTTTTAGCTTAGCTTAGGCTAATAGGGAAAGTCTATGTTGTACTTATATTTTAATTAAATATTCAATATATAGAGTTGGTATTTCGGTTAGGTTAGGTATTTAATATATTGCGTCCTGGGTGGCCTGCTTTCCACAATACTTTGCTTTAGTTTACATAATTTTGTTACTAAAGTATTATGCTTTCATAATATTTTGGTATATCTATATATATAAAAATAAGTTGTCTGTCTGTGTGTCTGTCTGTGGATCAGGTGACGTCATGTTTCTGTGTCCACTGACGTCATGAAGTTAGTTGTCGTCATTTTTGCTATGACGGTGACGTCATTAAAGATATTTAAGACATATATGTTCACGTAGAAATCTATTAATGTTTAAATTTAAAATGACAGATGAACTTACCATGGCAAAAGCCGATGAAGATGCTCAAAGAGTCTATGCCAAAAAACTTGCTGCTGATAGAGAAAGTCAGAAAAGAAAGCGTGCCGAGGAATCAAAAGAACAGCAAGGAAACAGGCTTGAGGCTAAAGAACGCAAAACCGCGCAGTTAGATGAAGATCCACCTGGACAGCGAGAGTCAAAACATATCAAAACTGAAAATGATAGCGATGATGATTGGGTTTGGGATTTTGACTTGGATAAGGTCATTAATGCCTACCAGATTTTAGTTAAAAAAAACAAAGGTTCGGCGATATGTATTTCATAGTGAAGCTGAAAAATAAAGAAGAAAAAGAAAACTGAAAAAAGAAAAAATGTAAAAAACCAAAAAATACTAAAAAGAAAAAACACTCAAAGAGAAATTACAGACCGGGACACAAATGACGACCGGGACAGAGGGAATATAAATAACGACCGGGACACTCAAAGAGAAATTACAGACTGGGATACCGGGACACAAATGACGACCGGGACACAGGGAATATAAATGACGACCAGGACACAGGTATTTAAGAATATCGTTCAAAGACAAATTTTTAATTGTAAGAAGACCGTTGAAAGAGAAATTTCTAATTGTAAAATGACTGAAGAACCTACAATGGCAACGGTACCACCATCGAAGTAGATAACCAGTGGGTTGTTCCATATTCCCCATTATTATCAAAAACATTTAATGCACACATAAACGTTGAATACTGTAACTCCGTAAAGGCAATCAAATACATATGTAAATACGTCAACAAAGGCAGTGACATGGCAGTTTTTGGCTTGCAGCCCGAAATCAAAGATTTCGACGAAATCGTACAATATCAGGCTGGAAGATACATAAGCAGTAATGAAGCTGTTTGGCGAATTCTTTCATTTCCGATACATGAACGTAGTCCAGCTGTTGTTCACTTAGCGGTACATTTACAGAATGGTCAACGTGTTTATTTCTCGGAAACCAACGTGCAACAAAGAGCCCTGAATCCACCGGATAGAGAATTAACAGCTTTTTTTTTCGCTTTGCAAAAATGATTCTTTTGCAAAAAAACTGCTGTATACTTAAGTGCCTTCGTATTACACGTGGAATACTAAAAATAAAGTATTTGAACGTCGAAAACAGGGTAAGTCAGTCGACGACCAACCTACCATCTTCAAAGATACCACGATAGGAAGACTCTACACCGTTCACCCCAATCAACATGAATGCTTCTTTCTAAGCCTGCTTTTGGTGAATGTACCCGGTTCGACATCCTTTGAGTATTTGAGAACTGTAAACGGTACTATACATGACACTTACCGTAGTGCATGTCAAGCTCTGAATTTATTGGAGAATGACCAACACTGGGATAACTGCATCAATGACGCGTGCGAAACGTCAACCCCAAGTCAAATTCGTGCATTGTTTGGCATCATTTTAACAACTTGCTCTCCATCAGCTCCTACAAAGTTATGGGAAAAATATAAGTCAAAAATGTCCGAAGATATATTCCATCGAAAACAGTTAGAGACGTCAGATATGACTTTTGATTTTACATCAGAAATTTATAACTACACTTTAGTTATTATAGAAGATTTGTGCGTACGTATGGCAAACAAACCTCTTCAGGATTTGGGAATGCCTTCACCTAACCGTATCGCTGCTGTTTCGACATGTGTAGAATTGGATCGTGAACAAAGTTACAGTACGAGTGATCTATTGTCGTATGTACAAAATAACATTTCCAAGTTAACGTCGGAACAAAAAGACATTTATGATACGATACTCAATTTCAGGACGTATACAACTACCTGCTATGATAAATTTGCCCTTTTACTTTGAAAGTAGGCATCAATTGATCTTGATTTTCGATTTGGGCACCAAACGACGTCATTTGGAAACATCTATCTATATATATATAAAATAAGTTGTCTGTCTGTGTGTCTGTCTGTGGATCAGGTGACGTCATGTTTCTGTGTCCACTGACGTCATGAAATTAGTTGTCGTCATTTTTGCTTTGACGGTGACGTCATTCAAGATATTTAAGACATATATTCACGTAGAAATCTATTAATGTTTAAGTTTACAATGACTGATGAACTTACCATGGCAAAAGCCGATGAAGATGCTCAAAGAGTCTATGCCAAAAAACTTGCTGCTGATAGAGAAAGTCAGAAAAGAAAGCGTGCCGAGGAATCAAAAGAACAGCAAGGAAACAGGCTTGAGGCTAAAGAACGCAAAACCGCGCAGTTAGATGAAGATCCACCTGGACAGCGAGAGTCAAAACATATCAAAACTGAAAATGATAGCGATGATGATTGGGTTTGGGATTTTGACTTGGATAAGGTCATCAATGCCTACCAGATTTTAGTTAGGACAGAGGGAATATAAATAACGACCGGGACACTCAAAGAGAAATTACAGACTGGGATACCGGGACACAAATGACGACCGGGACACAGGGAATATAAATGACGACCAGGACACAGGTATTTAAGAATATCGTTCAAAGACAAATTTTTAATTGTAAGAAGACCGTTGAAAGAGAAATTTCTAATTGTAAAATGACTGAAGAACCTACAATAGCAACGGTACCACCATCGAAGTAGATAACCAGTGGGTTGTTCCATATTCCCCATTATTATCAAAAACATTTAATGCACACATAAACGTTGAATACTGTAACTCCGTAAAGGCAATCAAATACATATGTAAATACGTCAACAAAGGCAGTGACATGGCAGTTTTTGGCTTGCAGCCCAAAATCAAAGATTTCGACGAAATCGTACAATATCAGGCTGGAAGATACATAAGCAGTAATGAAGCTGTTTGGCAAATTCTTTCATTTCCGATACATGAACGTAGTCCAGCTGTTGTTCACTTAGCGGTACATTTACAGAATGGTCAACGTGTTTATTTCTCGGAAACCAACGTGCAACAAAGAGCCCTGAATCCACCGGATACAAAATTAACAGCTTTTTTTTCGCTTTGCAAAAATGATTCTTTTGCAAAAAAACTGCTGTATACTGAAGTGCCTTCGTATTACACGTGGAATACTAAAAATAAAGTATTTGAACGTCGAAAACAGGATAAGTCAGTCGACAGCCAACCTACCATCTTCAAAGATACCACGATAGGAAGACTCTACACCGGTCACCCCAATCAACATGAATGCTTCTCTCTACGCCTGCTTTTGGTGAATGTACCCGGTCCGACATCCTTTGAGTATTTGAGAACTGTAAACGGTACTATACATGACACTTACCGTAGTGCATAACCCCAAGTGAAATTCGTGCATTGTTTGGCATCATTTTAACAACTTGCTCTCCATCAGCTCCTACAGAGTTATGGGGAAAATATAAGTCAAAAATGTCCGTAGATATACTCCATCGAAAACAGTTAGAGACGTCAGATATGACTTTTGATTTTACATCAGAAATTTATAACTACACTTTAGTTATTATAGAAGATTTGTGCGTACGTATGGCAAACAAACCTCTTCAGGATTTGGGAATGCCTTCATCTAACCGTATCGCTGCTGTTTCGACATGTGTAGAATTGGATCGTGAACAAAGTTACAGTACGAGTGATCTATTGTCGTATGTACAAAATAACATTTCCAAGTTAACGTCGGAACAAAAAGACATTTATGATACGATACTCAATTTCAGGACGTATACAACTACCTGCTGATTTCTGTAATTTAGTGACGTCCAAAAATGAATTGATTGAAAAAGTATTTCCGAATATTCTAAAAAATTATAAAAATAATAAATGGCTAAGTGAAAGAGCGATTCTCGCACCCAAAAATATACACGTCCACGAAATCAACAATATTGTTTTGACCAAGATTCGAGACCAGGCAGTCCTTTACAAGTCAATCGACACAGTTTTGGAACCAAATGAAGCGGTTAAGTATGCATGTTTGTTTGTTTGTAAAAAGAGCGTTTGCATATGACGTCATTATTAGTACATACGGCTTTGTATATGCACAGACAATGGGAAAGCCAAGAATGTTGTATATTCGCAATTTTTACGTAGTTTAACTCCTGCAGACGAAATGAATGCTTGCCTGAAAAATTCTAATTTATGGGCACACGTAAAAATATTAAAATTAACTACAAATATGCGTGTCTGATTGCAAAACGATGACTCTGGTCAAACATTTTCAGATCAATTGCTGGCAATTGGAAACGGAAAGCTCCCAGTAGTGGGAAAGCCAAAAATGTTGTATATTCGCAATTTTTACGTAGTTTGAAACACATATATAAATCTATCTATATTCACAGGTGGGACACAGGGACACAACTACAATGGCGCGTAACTAATATGGCGCGTAACGACTTACGCGCGCAGGGGGGCTTGGGGGGGCGCGAAGCCCCCTACCAACTAGATGTTTGGGTGGCGCGAAGCGCCACCCCAACAGCTAGTGATTTATATTTTCTGATGTTTAATAAAAAACTCTTAGATTCTGACGTAGTTCCAGTAAGCAAAGTCTTCAATGGCTCTGATGGTGCAGCCAGTTGAGGAAGTTTAATTTTTCCCGTTGCGCAACACATTCCCATTGTTTCACCATTAAATTTCATGACCTTGCAATAGGGACAAATTTTAGACATAGTCCCGATTTGAACACATTTACTCAAGCTATAATCATCGACTGGGCTGCACCTGAATGCCAGGAAGTTATACACACATTGCTTTTGTAATACATCGACACGCTTTCTTTTTTTACCTTCTCTATCAGCTGCAAGCCTGGTTTCCCGTTGCTCTGGTAGTTCCTCGACACGCCTTCTTTTTTACTTTCTCTGTCAACTGCAAGTCTAGTTTCGCGTTGCTCTCGTGGTTCCTCGACACACCTTCGTTTACGTAAATTGCACTTTCCTAATCTTGCCCTTTCTCTTTAAACTGCAAGTTTCGTCCTGGTGTTAAATTTTTGGTAACATTTGACATTTGGCATTTGACATCTGGTAACATTTGACACTAATTCAAACTTAGACAAATTTGTCATCTTTGTGGACCTAACACTCTAAAGCTCAACAATTTCTATTAAACCTCAAACTTTTGGGTTTCTGTTTTAAGGTTTTCGAATTATTTTAAGCCATTGTCAAAATATATTGAAATATTTGTGCAGCCAGTTTATTACATTTTAAACAATTTTTTTGAATACTTATTATTCAAAAAAGTTTTATAGAATACGTGATTAAGACAGAGTGGTAGAGAAAATGTGAAAGAACTAAAACTTTTTTTTAGTTTTTTTTTAAATGATTGCTTTTTTTCTTTTTTTTTAGATTTTTGATGTTTTCTCAGTTTTTCTGTTATTTTAGTTTTTATTTTTTATTTTTTAGTTTCTTCTTTTTTTTTAATTTGTATCCTTTATTAGTTATATCCTCTTTTTTTTAGTTTTTTTAGTTTTTATCCTTTTTTTCTTTTTAGTTTTTTTTAGTTTTTTCTTTTATTTTTTTTTATTTTTTTCCTCTTTTTTAGTTTTTTCTTCATTTTTTAGTTTTTCTTATCCTTTCTTAGTTTTTCTTTTAAACTTTTTTTTTATTTTTTATTTTTTAGTTTTTTCTAAGTATTTTTTTAGTTTCTAATGTTTTTAGTTTTCTTTTTTTTAGTTTTTTCTTTTTTAATTTTTTTCTTTTTTCTTTTTAGTTATTTTTTCCTTTTTTAGTTTTTTTCTTCTTTATACTTTTTTCTTTTTTAGCTTTTTCACTTTTTTTCTTTTTAGTTTTTTTTTATCTATTAAACTTTTTCCTATTTTCCTTTTTTCTTTTATAACGGTAATAATTTGTAACGGTGTAACGGTAAAGATAGTGCAAGACGGCCGGACAGACACTACATTTTTATATATAGAGATTTGTGCAATTACTAGTTTTTTACATTCTAGTGAGAGAAAATGAAAAAGAACTGAAACTTCTTTTTTTTTAGTTTTTTAAAATGATGGCCATTGTGCTTAGTTATTTCTTTTTTTCCTTTTATTTTTTTCGTTTTTTCAGTTTTTCTTTTTTTTTTAGTGTTTCTTTTATTAGTTTTTTTTTAAACTGAACTAAAGTTAACTAAAGTTTTTATAACTTTATTCTTTTTTTTCTATTACTTAGTTTTTTCTTTTTAGTTATTTTTTTTTTAGTATTTTTTTTCTTTTTTTTTCTTTTTTCATTTTTAATTTTTTTATTTTTTCTTTTTTTAGTTTTTTTATGTTTTTTTTTCTTTTTTTAGTTTCTTATTTTTTTAATATGTGTTTTTTTTAGTTTTTTCTTCTTTTTTATAATTTTTTAGTTTTCATTCTCTTTTGCTTTTTTTTTAGTTTTACTTTTTTTTCTTCTTTTTTTTTGTTTTCGTTTTCTTCTTTAATTTTTAGTTTTTTTCTCCTTTTTTTGTTTTTTTTTATTTTTTTCTTTTCTAGTTTTTAGCTTTTGCTTTATGTTTTTATTTTTTTTAGTTTTCTTTTTTAGTTCTTTTCTTTTTTAATTTTTTTTAGTTTACTTTTATTATTTTCTGTTTTTTTTCTGTTTTTCTTTCCTTTTTTATAGAAGATAGTTTTTTAAGTTTTTAGTTCTTTTAAGTTTTACTCGTGTAACGGTAATAACGGTCATGTAACAGACGGACATACATACAACTTATTTTTATATATATAGAAAATTATTTATATATATATAGATAGACTAGCTGTTGGGGTGGCGCTTCGCGCCACCCCAACACCTAGTTGGTGGGGGCGCTTCGCGCCCCCCCCAAGCCCCCCGTGCGCAAAAGTCGTTACGCGCCATATTAGTTACGCGCCATTGTAGTTGTGTCCCTATGTCCCACCTGTGAATATAGATATATATATATATATATATATATATATATATATATATATATATATATACTAGCTGTTGGGGTGGCGCTTCGCGCCACCCCAACACCTAGTTGGTGGGGGCGCTTCGCGCCCCCCCCAAGCCCCCCCGCGCGCGTAAGTCGTTACGCGCCATAATAGTTACGCGCCATTGTAGTTGTGTCCCTATGTCCCACCTGTGAATATAGATATATATATATATATATGGTTTTAACTACGTAAAACTTGCGAATATACAACATTCTTTGCTGTCCCATTGTCTTTGCATATAAATAGATTGTCAGGTTATCCCCCTGTTTCCCCCGGTGTCCCCGTTGTAGTTGTGTCCCTGTGTCCCGGTCGTCATTTATATTCCCTGTGTCCCGGGTCCCGGTCATCATTTGTATCCCGGTGTCCCGGTCTGTATATACATTCGTTTTTTAGTTTTGTTTTTCTCCTTTATTTTTTTCCTTTTTTTTTCTTTTTTAGCTTATTTAGATTTTTAGATTTTTTAGTTTTTTTTATTAGTTTTTAGTTTTTATTTCTTTTTAGTTTTTTTGTCCCGGTCGTCATTTATATCCCCCTGTTTCCCCCGGTGTCCCCGTTGTAGTTGTGTCCCTGTGTCCCGGTCGTTATTTATATTCCCTGTGTCCCGGTCGTCATTTGTATCCCGGTGTACCGGTCTGTATATACATTCGTTTTTTAGTTTTGTTTTTCTCCTTTATTTTTTTCCTTTTTTTTTCTTTTTTAGTTTATTTAGATTTTTAGATTTTTTAGTTTTTTTATTAGTTTTTAGTTTTTTTTTCTTTTTAGTTTTTTTGTAGTTTTTACCTTCTTTTTAGTTTTGTTAATTTTTTTTTTTACTTGTGTCCTGGTCGTCATTTATACTCCCTGTGTCCCGGTGCTTTGTTGATTGCTAATCGAACATTCCTTTTGTCCTGGTCGCTTTCTCTTTGAGTGTCGTCATTTATTTTTTTCTTTTTTAGTTCTTTTAGTTTTTACCTTTTTTAGTTTTTTTTTAGTTTTTAGTTTTTTTAGTTTTTTACCTTTTTTTAGTTTTTTTAGTTTTTTAGCTTTTTTATTTTTTTTATTAGTTTTTAGTTTTTTTGTAGTTTTTGCCTTTTTTTTTTAGTTTTTTGTCCTGGTCGCTTTCTCTTTGAGTGTCGTCATTTATTAGTTTTTTCCTTTTTTTTTTTAGTTTTTTATTGGTTTTTACCTTTATTTTAGCTTATTTTTCAGTTTTTTCCTTTTTTTTAGTTTTTTTTTATTTTTTATTTTTTTTAGTTTTTTACCTTTTTTTAGTTTTTTTAGTTTTTTTAGTTTTTTAGCTTTTTTACTTTTTTTATTAGTTTTTAGTTTTTTTTTGTAGTTTTTGCCTTTTTTTAGTTTTTTCAGTTTTTTTTTTTAGTTTTTTATTGGTTTTTACCTTTATACTTTTTTTTAGTTTTTTAGCTTTTTTATTTTTTTTATTAGTTTTTAGTTTTTTTTGTAGTTTTTGCCTTTTTTTAGTTTTTTCAGTTTTGACGTCACCTAATCCAGTTTTTTCAGGTGACGTCACCTGACACATCCATCCACACATCCATCCACACATCCACAGACAGACAACTTATTTTTATATATATAGATAGATATATATATATATATATATATATATATATATATATATATATATATATATATATATATATATATATATATATATATATATATATATATATATATATATATATGTTTTTAACTACGGAAAACTTGCGAATATACAACATTCTTCGCTGTCCCATTGTCTGTGCATATAAATAGATTGTCAGGTTTACCGACTCTTGAACATGCAACATATAATGGTCCATGGGAAAACAATCCGTATTCAGATCTATACCTCATGATTCTAATGATTGCCCTTGAGCTTTGTTGATGGTGATTGCTAATCGACCATTCCCTGTGTCGCCGTCGTCATTTATATATCCCCCTGTGCCCCCCGGCGTCCCCGTTGTAGTTGTGTCCCTGTGTCCCGGTCGTCATTTATATTTCCTGTGTCCCGGTCGTCATTTGTGTCCCGTTGTCCCAGTCTGTGATTTCTCTTTGAGTGTCCTGGGCGTCATTTATATTCCTTGTGTCCCGGTGTCCCGGTCGTCATTTGTGTCCCAGTGTCCCGGTCTGTATATACATTCGTTTTTGAAATGGTATATAATGAAATAAATTTTGTTTTTTCCTCTTTTTTCTTTTTAGTTTTTTTTTTGGTTTTTACTTTTTTTTTAGTTTTTTTAGTGTTTTTTCTCTTTTCTTTTTAGTTTTTTTTTATTTTAGTTTTTTTAGTTTTGTTTTTCTCCTTTATTTTTCATTTATTTCCTTTTATTTTTTTTTTATTTTTTTTTTTTTTAGTTTTTTAGCTTTTTTAGTTTTTTTTTCTTTTTAGTTTTTTTGTAGTTTTTACTTTTTTTTTAGTTTTTTTTAGTTTTTTTTACTTATGTCCTGGTCGTCATTTATACTCCCTGTGTCCCGGTCGTCATTTGTGTCCCGGTGCTTTGCTGATGGTGATTGCTAATCGAACATTCCTTGTGTCCCGGCCGCTTTCTCTTTGAGTGTCCCGGTCGTCATTTATATTCCCTATTGGGGTGGCACTTCGCGCCACCCCTTGCTAGTCGACCATTCCCTTTGTTGCCGTCGTCATTTATATACCCCCCTGTGCCGCCCGGCGTCCCCGTTGTAGGTGTGTCCCTGTGTCCCGGTCGTCATTTATATTCCCTGTGTCCCGGTCGTCATTTGTGTCCCGGTGTCCCAGTCTGTGATTTCTCTTTGAGTGTCCCGGGCGTCATTTATATTCCTTGTGTCCCGGTCGTCATTTGTGTCCCAGTGTCCCGGTCTGTATATACATTCGTTTTTGAATTGGTCTTTTTTTTTAGTTTTTTACCTTTTTTTTAGTTTTTTAGTTATACCTCATGATTCTAATGATTGCCCTTGAGCTTTGTTGATGGTGATTGCTAATCGAACATTCCCTGTGTCCCTGTCGTCATTTATATATCCCCCTGTGCCCCCCGGCGTCCCTGTTGTAGTTGTGTCCCTGTGTCCCGGTCGTCATTTATATTCCCTGTGTCCCGGTCGTCATTTGTATCCCGGTGTCCCGGTCTGTATATACATTCGTTTTTGAAATGGTATATGATGAAATAAATTTTTGTGTTTTTCCCCTTTTTTTCTTTTTAGTTTTTTTTGTTTTTATTTTTTTTAATTTTGTTTTTCTCCTTTATTTTTCATTTTTGTCTTTTTTTTTCTTTTTTAATTTTTTTTTGTTTTTTAGCTTTTTTAGTTTTTTTATTAGTTTTTAGTTTTTTTTTCTTTTTAGTTTTTTATAGTTTTTACCTTTTTTTTAGTTTTTTTAGTTTTTTTTTACTTATGTCCTGGTCGTCATTTATACTCCCTGTGTCCCGGTCGTCATTTGTGTCCCGGTGCTTTGTTGATGGTGATTGCTAATCGAACATTCCTTGTGTCCCGGTCGCTTTCTCTTTGAGTGTCCCAGTCTTCATTTGTGTCCCGATGTCCCGGTCTGTAATTTCGTCAGTCGAAATCATGACGTCAGTCGACACACAAACATGACGTTACTCGACAGACACACACACACAGACAACTTATTTTTATATATATAGATAACATACCGGGAACACAGCCTGGAGGCTCATTAGTATTAGGCGTGGTCTCTTTCTCACAGTACAAAAATGCATATTTTTAGAGGTTTGTAGCTATATCAATCTTATAAATATATAACTTGGGAAATTTGCTATGAATTTTGTAATTTTGCAGTAGTTTTGCCACTTAGCCAGTATTTTCGCCACTGAGCCACAATAGTGTATTCTAGGGCATCCTATCACAACCAAACTCCCAGCAACACGCTGCTGATTTAGTAATAATTGTCAAGCTGCTTAAGAACCCGAATTTCTCATGGAAGATTTAGTGGTTCTCTACTGTAAGATGATAGCAAACTTCCTCTCTTATGTTGAAACTATATAACCGCGGGATATCATGAAAATTTAAAAAAGTTAAATTTCAAGGAAATCTTTACCAACAGATAAATATTTTACAAATATATAAACAATTTATCTTTGGCCATTTGAAGGGAACTGAGAATCCATAAATGTTTCGTGGTAATTTATCTAACTGGGGAGTCCCTTTCCTCGTTGGTCATGCGGAAGCTAGGATGAATCCTGGGCCAGACAAAAGTTGTACAATACAGATGCCCAACTGACCAATTTTTTAGTAGCCGTTAATTTTGGGGCTTGTGCTTGTGTGTCTTAATTTTCTTCTAGGGATATTTTCATTAATGTTGCAAGCAAGCTTATTTAAAAGATCTAAGATTTAGAAAAGAAATTCGACAGAACTATAACTAATTCGTAAATTTTCTTGTGATTACTTATTAATTCAAACCCTATAATAATAACATGAAGCATCATAAGCAAGATTGTACATAATTATAAATACCTTGTGATGGTAGAGTGGATCAGACCTTGTGTTAAACGCAAATGTACTTAGGTTCAAATCTCTCCATTGCAAGGAATTCTCTTCTTTGTTAGATATCTCGCTTTACTTCTTTAAAATTTTGCACGTGGAAGTTTCTGTAGAATGCAAATTCAGAGGCAATTTCAAAGCGGAATGAGCAGTTTTTCCACCAGGCAGCAACGTTGTGGCTATTCCGGACGACGCAATTGCCTATGCTATGTCATTTTTTGATCAAATTGATGCCAAAATCAGTTTTATCACAAACGCTTTACCAGTACCACCTGGTGCATCCAAAAAGAAGATTTCTCCAGCGTTGTTATCGACACAATGCATTATCGTATCATAAATGTCTTGTGGTTACTTATTAATTCAAATTAATATTAATATTAATATTAATATTAATATTATTAATATTAACATGAAACATCATAAGAAATATTGTACATAATTATGAGTACCTTGTGATGATAAAGTGGATCAGACCTTGTGCTAAATGCAAATGCACCCAGGTTCAAATCTCTCCATTGCAAGAAAAGGGCTTTCTTTAGCCATCCCAGATAATTTGGAAATATTGCACGAGGGAGTTTCTGTAGAATGCAAATTCAGAGGCTATTTAAAAAGGGAATGACCAGTTCTTCCACCAGGCACCAACGTTGCGGTTATTCCGAACGACGCAAATGCCAATGCTATGTCATTTTTCATGGAATTGATGCCACAATCAGTTTTATCAATAACGTTTTACCAGTATCACCTGCTTTATCCAATAAGAAGATTTCCCCAACGTTTTTATCGACACAATGCATTATCGTATCATAAATGTCTTTTTGCTCAGATGTTAACTTAGAAATATTAGTTTGTACATACGAAACTAGATCACTCGTGGGATAGATCAATAGATCACTCGTGTTGTAACCTTGTTCACGATCCCATTTTACACATGTCAAAACAGCTGCGGTACGATTAGGTGAAAGCATTCCAAATCCTGAAGAGGATTGTTTGCCATACATAAGCACAAATCTTCAACAATATCTAAAATGTAGTTATAAATTTCTGATGTAAAATCAAAAGTCATATCTGATGTCTCTAACCGTTTTCGATGGAGTATATCCTCGGCCATTTTCGATTTATATTTTTCCCATAACTCTGTAGGAGCTGAAAGAGAGCAAGTTGTTAGTATGATTCCAAGCAATGCATCGATTTTGACTTGGAGTTGACGTTTCGTTTCGCACACGTCATTGATGCAGTTATCCCAGTGTTGGTCATTCTCCAATAAATTCAAAGTTTGGCATGCACTACGGTAAGTGTCATGTATAGTACCGTTTACAGTTCTCAAATGCTCAAAGGACGTCGGACCGGGTACATTCACCAAAATCAGGCGGAGAAAGAAGTATTCATGTTGATTTGGGTGAATGGTGTAGAGTCTTCCTATCGTGGTATCTTTGAAGATGGTAGGTTGGCCGTCAACTGACTTACCCTGTTTTCGACGTTCAAGTGATTTATTTTTAGCATTCCAAACTTATTTGATTATTTAACTTATTGGATTATGATTTATTAGTATGATACCAAACAATGCACGAATTTGACTTGGAGTTGACGGATCGCACACGTCATTGATGCAGTTATCCCACTGTTGGTCATTCTCCAATAAATTCAGAGCTTGGCATGCACTACGGTAAGTGTCATATATAGTACCGTTTACAGTTCTCAACCGGGTACATTCACCAAAAGCAGGCGGAGAAAGAAGCATTCATGTTGATTGGGGTGAATGGTGTAGAGTCTTCCTATCGTGGTATCTTTGAAGATGGTAGGTTGGCCATTGACGAACTTACCCTGTTTTCGACGTTCAAATGATTTATTTTTAGCATTCCACGTGTAATACGAAGGCAATTTAGTATACCGCAGTTCTTTTTGCAAAACAATCATTTCGGCATTACGAAAAGAAAGCAGTTAACTTTGTATCTGGTGGATTCAGGGCTCTTTGTTGCACGTTGGATTCCGAAAAATAAACATGTTGACCATTCTGTAAATGTACCGCTAAGTGAACAACAGCTGGACTTCGTTCATGTATCGGAAATGAAAGAATTCGCCAAACAGCTTCATTACTGCCTATGTATCCTCCAGCCTGATATTGTGCAATTTTTTCGATATCACTGATTTCAGACTGTAAGGCAAAAACTGCCATGTCGCTGCCTTTGTTGAAGTATTTACATATGTATTTGATTGCCTTCACGGAGCTACAGTATTCAACGATTATGTGTGCATTAAATGTTTTTGATAATAAAGGGGAATATGGAACAACCCACTGGTTATCTAATTCGATGGTGGTACCGTTATGCTTCATTATTATTGCTGTTTTACAACCATCTTCAGTAGATCTTCTTCTATATTATGGGTAACCATCATTTCCAGTAATTGTGTTGGGTACTAAAAGTCGAGGATATTGCTTTGTGCACCATCCTTTGGCCATGCATGGTGATTTTTCATTCAGTGCACCGCAAGGTATCTATATATATAAAAATAAGTTGTCTGTCTGTCTGTGGATGGATCAGGTGACGTCACCTGAAAAAACTGGATCAGGTGACGTCAAAACTGAAAAAACTAAAAAAAGGCAAAAACTACAAAAAAACTAAAAACTAATAAAAACTACAAAAAAAACTAAAAACTAATAAAAAAAATAAAAAAGCTAAAAAACTAAAAAAACTAAAAAAGGCAAAAACTACAAAAAAAACTAAAAACTAATAAAAAAGCTAAAAAACTAAAAAAACTAAAAAAAAGGCAAAAACTACAAAAAAACTAAAAACTAATAAAAAAATAAAAAAGCTAAAAAACTAAAAAAACTAAAAAAAGGTAAAAAACTAAAAAAACTAAAAACTAAAAAAAACTAAAAAAAAGGAAAAAACTTAAAAAATAAGCTAAAATAAAGGTAAAAACCAATAAAAAACTAAAAAAAAAACTGAAAAAACTAAAAAAAGGCAAAAACTACAAAAAAACTAAAAACTAATAAAAAAAGTAAAAAAGCTAAAAAACTAAAAAAACTAAAAAAACTAAAAAAACTAAAAAAAGGTAAAAAACTAAAAAAAATAAAAAATAAAAAAAAACTAAAAAAAAAGGAAAAAACTGAAAAATAAGCTAACATAAAGGTAAAAACCAATAAAAAACTAAAAAGAAAAAAAGGAAAAAACTAAAAAAAATTTTCATCTAAAAAACTAAAAAAAACTAAAAAAGGTAAAAACTAAAAGAACTAAAAAAGAAAAAAATAAATGACGACACTCAAAGAGAAAGCGACCAGGACAAAAGGAATGTTCGATTAGCAATCAACAAAGCACCGGGACACAGGGAGTATAAATGACGACCAGGACATAAGTAAAAAAAAAAATTAACAAAACTAAAAAGAAGGTAAAAACTACAAAAAAACTAAAAAGAAAAAAAACTAAAAACTAATAAAGAAACTAAAAAATCTAAAAATCTAAATAAACTAAAAAAGAAAAAAAAAGGAAAAAAATAAAGGAGAAAAACAAAACTAAAAAACGAATGTACATACAGACCGGTACACCGGGATACAAATGACGACCGGGACACAGGGAATATAAATGACGACCGGGACACAGGGACACAACTACAACGGGGACACCGGGGGAAACAGGGGGATATAAATGACGACCGGGACAAAAAAACTAAAAAGAAAAAAAAACTAAAAACTAATAAAAAAACTAAAAAATCTAAAAATCTAAATAAACTAAAAAAGAAAAAAAAGGAAAAAAATAAAGGAGAAAAACAAAACTAAAAAACGAATGTATATACAGACCGGGACACCGGGATACAAATGACGACCGGGACACAGGGAATATAAATGACGACCGGGACACAGGGACACAACTACAACGGGGACACCGGGGGAAACAGGGGGATGTAAATGACGACCGGGACACCGGGACAGGGAATGGTCGATTAGCAATCACCATCAACAAAGCTCAAGGGCAATCATTAGAATCATGAGGTATAGATCTGAATATAGATTGTTTTCCCATGGACCATTATATGTTGCATGTTCAAGAGTCGGTAAACCTGACAATCTATTTATATGCAAAGACAATGGGACAGCAAAGAATGTTGTATATTCGCAAGTTTTACGTAGTTAAAACCATATATATATATATATATATATATATATATATATATATATATATATATATATATGTATATATATATATATATATATATATATATATATATATATATATATATATATATATATATATATATATATATATATATATATATATATATATATATATATATATATATATATATATATATATATATATATATATATATATATATATATATATATATATATATATATATATATATATATATTATATATATATATATATATATATATATATATATATATATATATCTATCTATATTCACAGGTGGGACATAGGGACACAACTACAATGGCGCGTAACTATTATGGCGCGTAACGACTTACGCGCGCGGGGGGGCTTGGGGGGGGGGGGCGCGAAGCGCCCCCACCAAATAGGTGTTGGGGTGGCGCGAAGCGCCACCCCAACAGCTAGTATATATATATATATATATCTATATTCACAGGTGGGACATAGGGACACAACTACAATGGCGCGTAACTAATATGGCGCGTAACGACTTACGCGCGCGAGGGGGCTTGGGGGGGCGCGAAGCGCCACCACCAACTAGGTGTTGGGGTGGCGCGAAGCGCCACCCCAACAGCTAGTATATATATATATATATATATATATATATATATATATATATATATATATATATATATATATATATATATATATATATATATATCTATATATATAAAAATAAGTTGTCTGTCTGTCTTTCTGTGGATCAGGTGACGTCATGTTTCTGTGTTGACTGACGTCATGAAATTAGTTGTCGTCATTTTTGCTTTGACGGTGACGCTGAAATACCTGATAAAAATGTCGATAAGGGGTTACATGATATTATTGTAAAAAATATGATACATGGACCTTGCGGTGCACTGAACGAAAATTCACCATGCATGTTTGGCGAATTCCTTCATTTCCGATACATGAACGTAGTCCAGCTGTTGTTCACTTAGCGGTACATTTACAGAATGGTCAACGTGTTTATTTCACGGAAACCAACGTGCAACAAAGAGTCCTGAATCCACCGGATACAACATTAACAGCTTTTTTTCGCTTTGCAAAAATGATTCTTTTGCAAAAAAACTGCTGTATACTGAAGTGCCTTCGTATTACACGTGGAATACTAAAAATAAAGTATTTGAACGTCGAAAACAGGGTAAGTCAGTCGAGGGCCAACCTACCATCTTCAAAGATACCACGATAGGAAGACTCTACACCGTTCACCCCAATCAACATGAATGCTTCTTTCTACGCCTGCTTTTGGTGAATGTATCCGGTCCGACATCCTTTGAGTATTTGAGGACTGTAAATGGTACTATACATGACACTTACCGTAGTGCATGCCAAGCTCTGAATTTATTGGAGATAATAACGTTGGAGAAATTTTCTTTTTGGATGCGCCAGGAGGTACTGGTAAAACGTTTGTGATAAAACTGATTCGGGCATCAATTCGATCAAAAAATGATATAGCGTTGGCAATTGCGTCGTCCGGAATAGCCGCAACATTGCTGCCTGGTGGAAGAACTGCTCATTCCGCTTTGAAATTGCCTCTGAACTTGCATTCTGCAGAAACTCCCACGTGCAATATTTCCAAATCATCTGGGATGGGTAAAGTATTGCAGCAATGCAAACTTATTATTTGGGATGAGTGAACAATGGCACAAAAAAAATCGCTCGAGGCTCTGGATCAATGCTTGAAAGATTTGCGAGGGAAGTCGAAACCCTTTGGCAGCACATTAATATTGCTTGCGGGAGATTTCAGGCAAACATTACCTATAATACCTAGATCAACTCCTGCAGACGAAATGAATGCTTGCCTGAAAAATTCTAATTTATGGGCACACGTAAAAATATTAAAATTAACTACAAATATGCGTGTCCGATTGCAAAACGATGACTCTGGTCAAACATTTTCAGATCAATTGCTGGCAATGGGAAACGGAAAGCTCCCAGTAGACTCAATTTCAGGACGTTTACAACTACCTGCTGATTTCTGTAATTTAGTGACGTCCAAAAATGAATTGATTGAAAAAGTATTTCCGAATATTCTAAAAAATTATAAAAATAATAAATGGCTAAGTGAAAGAGCGATTCTCGCACCCAAAAATATAGACGTCCACGAAATCAACAATATTGTTTTGACCAAGATTCGAGACCGGGCAGTCCTTTAGAAGTCAGTCGACACAGTTTTGGAACCAAATGAAGCGGTTAATTATCCATCTGAATTTTTAAATTCCATAGATCTTTCAGGGTTTCCACCACACGTGCTACAACTAAAAATAGGCGTACCAATAATACTTTTAAGAAATATAAACCCACCAAAGCTTTGCAATGGCACTCAACTTGCCGTAAAAAAAACAATGGAAAACCTAATAGAGGCCACAATCTTGACAGGGCCTTTTGAGGGTGAGGCTGTTCTTATTCCTCGCATTCCCATGATTCCAACGGATCTGCCTTTTCAATTTAAAAGATTGCAATTCCCAATTCGATTAGCATTTACTATCACCATTAACAAAGCTCAAGGTCAATCATTAGAAAAATGTGGAATAGATCTTAATACTGATTGTTTTTCCCATGGACAATTGTACGTTGCATGTTCGAGGGTCGGTAAACCTGACAATCTATTTATATGCAGCGACAATTGGACAGGGAAGAATGTTGTATATTCGCAAGTTTTACGCAGTTAATTTGTATTTTGGAACCAAATGAAGCGGTTAATTATCCATCTGAATTTTTAAATTCCATAGATCCTTCAGGGTTTCCACCACACGTGCTACAACTAAAAATAGGCGTACCAATAATACTTTTAAGAAATATCAACCCACCAAAGCTTTGCAATGGCACGCGACTTGCCGTAAAAAAAACAATGGAAAACCTAATAGAGGCCACAATCTTGACAGGGCCTTATGAGGGCGAGGCTGTTCTTATTCCTCGCATTCCCATGATTCCAACGGATCTGCTTTTTCAATTTAAAAGATTGCCATTCCCAATTCGATTAGCATTTGCAACCACCATCAAAAAAGCTCAAGGGCAATCACTAGAAAAATGCGGTATAGATCTTAATACAGATTGCTTTACCAATGTACAATTGTATGTTGCATCTTTGAGGATCGGTAAACCTGACAATTTATTTATACGCACAGACAATGGGACAGCGAAGACTGTTGTATATTCACAAGTTTTACGTAGTTAATTTGTATTGTATCTATCTATCTATCTATCTATATAAAAACGAGTTGTGTGTATGCATGTTTGTTTGTTTGTAAAAAGAGCGTTTGCATATGACGTCATTATTAGTACATACGGCTTTGTATATGGACAGACAACAGGTGGGACACAGGGACACAACTACAATGGCGCGTAACTAATATGGCGCGTAACGACTTACGCGCGCGGGGGGCTTGGGGAGGGGCACGAAGCGCCCCACCAACTAGGTGTTGGGGTGGCGCTTATATATATCTATATATATAAAAATAAGTTGTCTGTCTGTGGATCTGTCAGGTGACGTCATGTTTCTGTGTCGACTGACGTCATGTTTTCGACTGACGAAATTACAGACCGGGACATCGGGACACAAATGACGACCGGGACAACGGCACATAGGGAATATAAATGACGACCGAGACACAAGGAATGTTCGATTACCAATCACCATCAACAAAGCACCGGGACACAAATGACGACCGGGACACAGGGAGTATAAATGACGACCAGGACATAAGTAAAAAAAAATTAAAAACTAATAAAAAAGGTAAAAACTACAAAAAAAAAAGAAAAAAAAAACTAAAACTAATAAAAACCTAAAAAAGCTAAAAAGCTGAAAAAAAAATGATAAAGGAAAAAAAAAAATAAAGGAGAAAAACAAAACTAAAAAAAAGAAAAAAAACTAAAAAACGGTAAAAAACTAAAACCTAAAAACAGACCAATTCAAAAACGAATGTATATACAGACCGGGACACAAATGACGACCGGGACACCGGGACATGACGACCGGGACACAGGGACACAACTACAACAGGGACGCCGGGGGGCTCAGGGGGGTATATAAATGACGATGGTGACACAGGGAATCGTCGACTAGCAATCATCATCAACAAAGCTCAAGGGCAATCATTAGAATCATGAGGTATAGATCTGAATACGGATTGTTTTCCCATGGACCATTATATGTTGCATGTTCAAGAGTCGTTAAACCTGACATTCTATTTATATGCACAGACAATGGGACAGCAAAGAATGTTGTATATTCGCAAGTCTTACGTAGTTAAAAACATATATATATATATATATATATATATATATATATATATATATATATATATATATATATATATATTGCGATGCTGAATGTACTCAGTGGAATGGCAAAAACGAGGTTTGCCACACGCACATATACTAATCTGGCTACATAAAAAAAAATACTTCGAACGAAATTGATGATGTGATTTCCGCTGAAATACCTGATGAAAATGTCGATAAGGGGCTACATGATATTATTGTAAAAAATATGATACATGGACCTTGCAGTGCACTGAACGAATATTCACCATGCATGGCCAAAGGAAGGTACACAAAGCAATATCCTCGACTTTTAGTATCCAACACAATTACTGGCAATGATGGTTACCCACAATATAGAAGAAGATCTACTGAAGATGGCGGTAAAACAGCAATAATAAAGAAGCGTAACGGTACCACCATCGAAGTAGATAACCAGTGGGTTGTTCCATATTCCCAATTATTATCAAAAACATTTAATGCACACATAAGCGTTGAATACTGTAACTCCGTAAAGGCAATCAAATACATATGTAAATACGTCAACAAAGGCAGTGACATGGCGGTTTTTGGCTTGCAGCCCGAAATCAAAGATATCGACGAAATCGTACAATATCAGGCTGGAAGATGCATAAGCAGTAATGAAGCTTTTTGGCGAATTCTTTCATTTCCGATACATGAACGTAGTCCAGCTGTTGTTCACTTAGCGGTACATTTACAGAATGGTCAACGTGTTTATTTCTCGGAAACCAACGTGCAACAAAGAGCCCTGAATCCACCGGATACAAAGTTAACCGGTTTCTTTTCGCTTTGCAAAAATGATTCTTTTGCAAAAAAACTGCTGTATACTGAAGTGCCTTCGTATTACACGTGGAATACTAAAAATAAAGTATGTGAACGTCGAAAACAGGGTAAGTCAGTCGACGGCCAACCTACCATCTTCAAAGATACCACGATAGGAAGACTCTACACCGTTCACCCCAATCAACATGAATGCTTCTTTCTACGCCTGCTTTTGGTGAATGTACCCGGTCCGACATCCTTTAAGTATTTGAGAACTGTAAACGGTACTATACATGACACTTACCGTAGTGCATGCCAAGCTCTGAATTTATTGGAGAATGACCAACACTGGGATAACTGCATCAATGACGCGTGCGAAACGTCAACTCCAAGTCAAACTCGTGCATTGTTTGGCATCATTTTAACAACTTGCTCTCCATCAGCTCCTATAGAGTTATGGGAAAAATATAAGTCAAAAATGTCCGAAGATATGCTCCATCGAAAACAGTTAGAGACGTCAGATATGACTTTTGATTTTACATCAGAAATTTATAACTATACTTTAGTTATTATAGAAGATTTGTGCGTACGTATGGCAAACAAACCTCTTCAGGATTTGGAAATGCCTTCACCTAACCGTACCGCTGCTGTTTCGACATGTGTAGAATTGGATCGTGAACAAAGTTAAAGTACGAGTGATCTATTGTCGTATGTACAAAATAACATTTCCAAGTTAACGTCGGAACAAAAAGACATTTATGATACGATAATGCATTGTGTCGATAACAACGTTGGAGAAATTTTCTTTTTGGATGCGCCAGGAGGTACTGGTAGAACGTTTGTGATAAAACTGATTCTGGCATCAATTCGATCAAAAAATGATATAGCGTTGGCAATTGCGTCGTCCGGAATAGCCGCAACATTGCTGCCTGGTGGAAGAACTGCTCATTCCGCTTTGAAATTGCCTCTGAATTTGCATTCTACAGAAACTCCCACGTGCAATATTTCCAAATCATCTGGGATGGGTAAAGTATTGCAGCAATGCAAACTTATTATTTGGGATGAGTGCACAATGGCACACAAAAAATCGCTCGAGGCTCTGGATCAATGCTTGAAAGATTTGCGAGGGAATTCGAAACCCTTTGGCAGCACATTAATATTGCTAGCGGGAGATTTCAGGCAAACATTACCTATAATACCTAGATCAACTCCTGCAGACGAAATGAATGCTTGCCTGAAAAATTCTAATTTATGGGCACACGTAAAAACATTAAAATTAACTACAAATATGCGTGTCCGATTGCAAAACGATGACTCTGGTCAAACATTTTCAGATCAATTGCTGGCAATTGGAAACGGAAAGCTCCCAGTAGACTCAATTTCAGGACGTATACAACTACCTTCTGATTTCTGTAATTTAGTGACGTCCAAAAATGAATTGATTGAAAAAGTATTTCCGAATATTCTAAACAATTATAAAAATAATAAATGGCTAAGTGAAAGAGCGATTCTTGCACCCAAAAATATAGACGTCCGCGAAATCAACAATATTGTTTTGACCAAGATTCGAGACCAGGCAGTCCTTTACAAGTCAGTCGACACAGTTTTGGAACCAAATGAAGCGGTTAATTATCCATCTGAGTTTTTAATTTCCGTGGATCTTTCAGGGTTTCCACCACACGTGCTACAACTAAAAATAGGCGTACCAATAATACTTTTAAGAAATATCAACCCACCAAAGCTTTGCAATGGCACGCGACTTGCCGTAAAAAAAACAATGGAAAACCTACTAGAGGCCACAATCTTGACAGGGCCTTTTGAGGGTGAGGCTGTTCTTAGAAAAATGTGGTATAGATCTTAATACTGATTGTTTTTCCCATGGACAATTGTACGTTGCATGTTTGAGGGTCGGTAAACCTGACAATCTATTTATATGCAGCGACAATTGGACAGCGAAGAATGTTGTATATTCGCAAGTTTTACGTAGTTAATTTGTATTGTATCTATCTATCTATCTATCTATATAAAAACGAGTTGTGTGTATGCATGTTTGTTTGTTTGTAAAAATAGCGTTTGCATATGACGTCATTATTAGTACATACGGCTTTGTATATGCACAGACAATGGGAAAGCCAAGAATGTTGTATATTCGCAATTTTTACGTAGTTTGAAACACATATATAAATCTATCTATATTCACAGGTGGGACACAGGGACACAACTACAATGGCGCGTAACTAATATGGCGCGTAACGACTTACGCACGCGGGGGGGGCTTGGGGGGCGCGAAGCGCCCCACCAATAATATATATATATATATATATATATATATATATATATATATATATATATATATATATATCATGAAAAGAGAAATCACCAATGCAACAGCACAAACACAAAAAAAAAAAAAAAAAAAAAGAGAGAGACAGAAGGAGATCAGATTAAAAACCTGGACCAGGGTAAAGGTCTGTCGGGGAGAAAACTAAAAAAATTTCTCCACCGGCACTGGATCCAACCTGGAATAATATCATGAAAAGAGAAATCACCAATGCAACAGCACACACACAAAAAAAAAAGAGAGACAGAAGGAGATCAGGTTAAAAACCTGGACCAGGGTAAAGGTCTGTCGGGGAGAAAACTAAAAAAATTTCTCCACCAGCACTGGACC